>NW_027095441.1:1095919-1197695 GCF_036850765.1 Saccopteryx bilineata
GTTCATAGCTTTTTTTATAGTCTGGCCCTCCAACGGTCTGAGGGACAGTGAACTGGCCCCCTGTGTAAAAAGTTTGGGGACCCTTGGTCTAGCCTATCATATCCCTATACACTAGATTAGCTCCCACCCAAAGGGTGTAGCTTATTCACTTATCTTAGCAGCTTTTAATATCATATTGTAACATTTTTATATATCTTCTATACTTTCTATATTTCTATTTATTTAATTACTATAACATTATATTACTGTAACATTCTCCCCCTTGATCCTTGTGAGCTAAAAGTTTTTCTGGATTCTTATGCTTATTCAGTAATGCTTGTTGTGTTCGTGTTGGCAGGAAGGTAGATATAGATGGGGTAAGAGAGAGAAGAGAGTTGGACACTATATTTTATGAAACTTGGAATGAGTGCTCTAGGGAGAAGCCTCAAGGTTCCATTTAGTCTAATCTGATAGAAGGCTCCAGTATTCATAGGCCTCATGGCACATTAGAGGAAACCATTGTGTCCTGAGAAGTCCATTGTCCCCTCAGTGCATTGCCTCAGGTTTGGGAAGAGATTTTCCAAGGCACTGCCACCAGGTGTTTTGGGGAAGCAAGAAGGAAATTGTAGAGATGACGTCAGAGTAATGGTGGGGTAGGAAGCAATACCGATAAATCTCCCCCAAAACTCAACAAGATCTTCAACCAGAAACAGAAAAACCTATACTTGGAGCTTCTAGATGCTTCACAATACACCCAAAGGTATGATTGAGTGAAAAATTGGCTAAATATATAACCAAACCCCGAAGGAAATAGGGAGTAAGAAATGCTTCATCTTCCTCACTAACCTAAACAGGGTGGCTTTCTCTGGTAACTGTGAATATAGAAACTGAGGTGGGCAAAGAGGGTGAATAGATCCAGGCCGCCGCGGCACAAACGGCCGAACCAGGCTGTGGCACGGATATCCAAGGTGAGGAAAATCTGATCCTGTGGCAACCCAGGCAATACAAGCTAACACTCGCACCAAACCCAAACAAAGAAAGACAAGCGGAGCGGCCATTTTACCCGGTCTCCTGGTCGGTGCGCAGTTAGTGGGCGAGAATTTCTTCCTAGGCCCCGAGAGTGGGTGCCCGTGTTGCCCCACAGAGAGGCAGGGTCAGAGGCCTTTCTGTGGACCGAGGGCAGAGCCTCTGGGCAGCCCCAGCACCCTGGGAAAGCCACGCATGGGAGGGAGTGAGAACTAATTCCAACGGTGGAGATTTTCCGTGCTGGAGGGTGTTTCACTCAGAGGGAACCGCGGCCGGCCTCATATCCTGGTTTGCGCGCGCAGATAAGGAGTGAGCAATTCCTTCGAGTGCCTCGGAAGTGCGCGCCCGTGTTATTGCACAGAGGGGCAGAGTCAGGGGCCTTTGTGTGGGCCAAAGTGGAATCTCGAGCCACTCCAGCGCCTTGCAAAAGCCATGCACGGGGACGGAGCAAGACTCAATTCCAATGCTGCAAATTTTCCCTGCGGTTGGGAGTTTCACTCAGAGCGTGAGACTGCTGGCCAGATATCCTTGTCGCAGACAGTGGGTGAGAGTTTCCTCCAAGCACCCCGGAAGTGGGTGCCCACTTGTGTTACTGGACAGAGTGGCAGAGCCAGAGGTCTTTGAGTGGGCAGAAAGCCCACCTGATTATGCTAGCAGCTCTGACTGACTGAGCCTTACCCAGAGCCCTGTGCTGAGTGGAAATAGAGTGGGGAGTTGCCAGCTCTTTGAGCCTCTTACTATCCAGGCAGAGGCAGCAGCAACCCCATAGCTGGATTATCAGGCTACTAATTGAGGAAGGAAAGACTAGGAGAAAGGCTCCAGGAACACGGACTCTCTCACTGTCGGAGCCTATAAATTCTAATGAGCTTCGACTGCCAACGAGACTAAAGCACAATACATGACAATGCCATAGAGACTTATCAACTGCAAAACTCTACCTGAGCATGCCAAAGGGGCAGAACCCGGGGTACAGAGTCTCCGACCAGGAATAGGGAGAGAAAAGAAAAAGCAAGAAGATAACCTCTCAAAATCAAGAATAATCTGCAGACTTTATAACCTATCCCATTTTATTATATTTGTTCGTTTGTTTCTCTTATCTTCATTCTTGATACTTTTTTTTCCTCCTCCAATTTGGCCGATTAACACTCTACTGGTCTTACTCTCTCCTCTCCTTGAACTACACTACACATAAGTGTTACATCTCCCATTATCTTTTCTCTTCTTTCTCTCTATGAGGGTTGCACTCCAAAACCCTTAACTCTCTCTCTCTCTCATTTCTTTTTTCTTCTTTTAGTGGTTCCCTCTTCTTTTTCTCTCTCTCTTTCTTTTCTCCCTCTACATTAGTTTCTTCCTTTCTCTTTTACATCTCCTCTCATTCAAACCTCAATAACAAACAAATTATCTTATCTGAAACTCAAACCTATGTTTGTGGCATTTTGGGGGGGTTTTACTTCACCTTTTTAACTCACTAGCAGTGCTCAAATCGCTGGCTCTCCATATTATCTAGTTCTTGTTCCACTAAATACAATAGTAATTTTTTAATTTGTCCCCCCATTTTTCCGTTTTCCTCATATTCCTCTCATCATAACTCTTAGACAACCAACACCTAAAAGCAAATCATTTTATCCTTGACCGAAATTTTTTCCTTATTTGCTTTTTGTGGGTCCATACGCTCTTTTTTTTCTTTTTTTTTTTCCTTTTTTGTTTCTTTTTTCCCCTTTATTACTTTTCCCCAATTCAGGCACTTCATCACAGGCATTGCTTGTTATAATTCACAGTCCACCACAAGATTTTCTCAAGAAAGAGGGGAGAGGAGAGGAGAAGAAAAAAGGAGGGGTGGAATAATTTCCTTTTTTTAATTTTAATTTTATTTTATTTTTCTTTATTTCATTATTAATTTCTTTAAAAAAAAACTCTTTTCGATTTTTTAATTTTTTATTTTTTTAACTTTTTATTCTTTATTAAATCTCATTAATACTATCAACAAAACCACCTTCAGATGCCATTAAGGAAGAGAAAATCGAATATCATGGATACAAAAGAAAGAGAGGTAACACAGCTAGATGAGGAAAAATCTATGGAGAAAAAATTTAATATATTGGAAACCTTGGAGCTAAATGACAGAGAATTCAAGATAGAAATCCTAAAAATCCTCTGAGATATACAAGAAAACACAGAAAGGCAATTTAGGGAGCTCAGAAAACAACTCAATGAACACAAAGAATATATGTCCAAGGAAATTGAAACTATAAAAACAAATCAAACAGAGATGAAAAACTCAATTCACGAGCTGAAAAATGAAGTAACAAGCTTAGCTAATAGAACAGGTCAGATAGAAGAGAGGATTAGTGAAATAGAAGACAAGCAACTTGAGGCACAACAGAGAGAAGAAGAAAGAGACTCAAAAATTAAAAAAAATGAGATAGCCCTACAAGAATTATCTGACTCCATCAAAAAGAATAACATAAGAATTATAGGTATATCAGAGGGAGAAGAGAGAGAAAATGGAATGGAGAACATACTCAAACAAATAATAGATGAGAACTTCCCAAGCCTGTGGAAAGAACTAAAGCCTCAAGTTCAAGAAGCAAACAGAACTCCGAGTTTTCTTAACCCCAACAAACCTACTCCAAGGCATATCATAATGAAATTGACACAAACCAACAGCAAAGAAAAAATTCTCAAGGCAGCCAGGGAAAAGAAGAATACAACATATAAAGGAAGGCCCATTAGATTATCATCAGATTTCTCAGCAGAAACTCTACAAGCTAGAAGAGAGTGGACCCCAATATTTAAAGTCCTGAAAGAGAGGAACTTTCAGCCACTGAATACTATACCCATCAAAGCTATCCTTCAAATACGAAGGAGAAATAAAAACATTCACAGATACAGAAAAGATGAGGGAATTTATCATCAGAAAACCCCCACTCCAGGAATTACTAAAGGGGGTTCTCCAATCAGATACAAAGAACAAAAAAAAAAACAGAGCCACAAGTAAAAGCTCCAAGAAGAACACAATAAAACCAAATTTAAACTGTGACAACAACAAAAAGAAAGAGGGGGAGAAGATGGAGATTAACAGTAGCAAAGGACGATGGAGTGCAAAAGTACTCACAAAATAGTTCACTACAATGAACAGGGTAGGGACCCTTTTCATTACTCAAAGGTAACCACCATTGAAAAAACCACCAAAGAAGCACATGAGATAAAAAAGATAGCAACAGTGGAAAGATGTATGGAATACAACCAAATAAAAACAAAAGATAGAAAAACGAAAAAGAAGGATCAAAACAAGACACAAAATTAACAGAAAGCAAGATATAAAATGTCAATAGGGAACTCACAAGTGTCAATAATTACATTAAATGTAAACGGATTAAACTCACTAATAAAAAGGCACAGAGTAGCAGAATGGATTAAAAAAGAAAATCCAACTGTATGCTGCCTACAGGAAACTCATCTAAGAAACAAGAATAAAAACAAATTCAAAGTGAAAGGCTGGAAAACAATACTCCAAGCAAATAACATCCAAAAAAAAGCAGGTGTAGCAATACTCATATCTGATAATGCTGACTACAAGACAGGAAAAGTACTCAGAGACAAAAATGGCCATTTCATAATGGCTAAGGGGACACTGAATCAAGAAGACATAACAATTCTTAATATATATGCACCAAACCAAGGAGCACCAAAATATATAAGACAGCTACTTATTGATCTTAAAACAAAAACTGACAAAAATACAATCATACTTGGAGACCTCAATACACCGCTGACGGCTCTAGATCGGTCATCCAAACAGAGAATCAACAAAGACATAGTGGCCTTAAACAAAACACTAGAGCACCTGGATATGATAGACATCTACAGGACATTTCATCCCAAAGTGACTGAGTATACATTTTTCTCCAGTGTACATGGATCATTCTCAAGAATTGACCATATGTTGGGCCACAAAAACAATATCAGCAAATTCAGAAAAATTGAAGTTGTACCAAGCATATTTTCTGATCATAAAGCCTTGAAACTAGAATTCAACTGCAAAAAAGAGGAAAAAAATCCACAAAAATGTGGAAACTAAACAACATACTTTTAAAAAATGAATGGGTCAAAGAAGAAATAAGTGCAGAGATCAAAAGATATATACAGACTAATGAAAATGACAATACGACATATCAGAATCTATGGGATGCAGCAAAAGCAGTGATAAGAGGGAAGTTCATATCACTTCAGGCATATATGAACAAACAAGAGAGAGCCCAAGTGAACCACTTAACTTCCCACCTTAAGGAACTAGAAAAAGAAGAACAAAGACAACCCAAAACCAGCCGAAGAAAGGAGATAATAAAAATCAGAGCAGAAATAAATGAATTAGAGAACAGAAAAACTATAGAAAAAATTAATAGAACAAGGAGCTGGTTCTTTGAAAAGATCAACAAAATTGACAAACCCTTGGCAAGACTTACCAAGGAAAAAAGAGAAAGAACTCATATAAACAAAATCCAAAATGAAAGAGGAGAAATCACCACGGACACTGTAGATATACAAAGAATTATTGTAGAATACTATGAAAAACTTTATGCCACTGAATTCAACAACCTAGAAGAAATGGATAAATTCCTAGAACAATACAACCTTCCTAGACTGAGTCAAGAAGAAGCAGAAAGCCTAAACAGACCTATCAGTAGAGAAGAAATAGAAAAAACCATTAAAAACCTCCCCAAAAATAAAAGTCCAGGCCCTGACGGCTATACCAGCGAATTTTATCAAACATTCAAAGAAGACTTGGTTCCTATTCTACTCAAAGTCTTCCAAAAAATTGAAGAAGAAGCAATACTTCCAAACACATTTTATGAGGCAACATAACCCTCATACCAAAACCAGGCAAGGATGGCACAAAAAAAGAAAACTACAGACCAATATCTCTAATGAATACAGATGCCAAAATACTAAACAAAATACTAGCAAATCGAATACAACAACATATTAAAAAAATAATACATCATGATCAAGTGGGATTCATCCAGAATCTCAAGGATGGTTCAACATAAGTAAAACGGTTAACGTAATACACCATATCAACAAAACAAAGAACAAAAACCACATGATCTTATCAATAGATGCAGAAAAGGCTTTCGATAAAATACAACACAATTTTATGTTTAAGACTCTCAACAAAATGGGTATAGAAGGAAAATATCTCAACATGATAAAGGCCATATATGATAAACCATCAGCTAACATCATATTAAATGGCACTAAACTGAAGGCTTTCCCCCTTAAATCAGGAACAAGACAGGGTTGTCCACTCTCTCCACTCTTATTTAATGTGGTACTAGAGGTTCTAGCCAGAGCAATCAGACAAGACAAAGAAATAAAAGGCATCCATATCGGAAAAGAAGAAGTAAAGGTATCACTTTTTGCAGATGATATGATCCTATACATCAAAAACCCCAAAGAATCCACAAAAAGACTACTAGAAACAATAAGCCAATACAGTAAGGTCGCAGGATACAAAATTAACATACAGAAGTCAATAGCCTTTCTATATGCCAACAATGAAACAACTGAGAAGGAACTCAAAAGAATAATCCCCTTCACGATTGCAACAAAAAAAATAAAATACTTAGGAATAAACATAACAAAGAATGTAAAGGACTTATATAATGAAAACTATAAACCATTGTTAAGGGAAATCGAAAAAGATATAATGAGATGGAAGAATATACCTTGTTCTTGGCTAGGAAGAATAAATATAATCAAGATGGCTATATTACCCAAAGCAATATACAAATTTAATGCAATTCCCATCAAAATTCCAATGACATTTTTTAAAGAAATAGAGCAAAAAATCATCAGATTTATATGGAACTATAAAAAACCCCGAATAGCCAAAGCAATCCTAAAGAAAAAGAATGAAGCTGGGGGCATAACAATACCTGACTTCAAACTCTATTATAGGGCCACGACAATCAAAACAGCATGGTATTGGCAGAAAAATAGACACTCAGACCAATGGAACAGAATAGAAAGTCCAGAAATAAAACCACATATATATAGTCAAATAATTTTTGATAAAGGGGCCAACAACACACAATGGAGAAAAGAAAGCCTCTTCAATAAATGGTGCTGGGAAAACTGGAAAGCCACATGCAAAAGAATGAAACTGGACTACAGTCTTTCCCCCTGTACAAAAATTAACTCAAAATGGATCAAAGATCTAAACATAAGACCTGAAACAATTAAGTACATAGAAGAAGACATAGGTACTCAACTCATGGACCTGGGTTTTAAAGAGCATTTTATGAATTTGACTCCAATGGCAAGAGAAGTGAAGGCAAAAATTAATGAATGGGACTACATCAGACTAAGAAGTTTTTGCTCAGCAAGAGAAACTGATAACAAAATAAACAGAAAGCCAACTAAATGGGAAATGATATTTTCAAACAACAGCTCAGATAAGGGCCTAATATCCAAAATATACAAAGAACTCATAAAACTCAACAACAAACAAACAAACAATCCAATAAAAAAATGGGAAGAGGATATGAATAGACACTTCTCCCAGGAAGAAATACAAATGGCCAACAGATATATGAAAAGATGCTCATCTTCTTTAGCTATTAGAGAAATGCAAATCAAAACGGCAATGAGATACCACCTCACACCTGTTCGATTAGCTGTTATTAGCAAGACAGGTAATAGCAAATGTTGGAGAGGCTGTGGAGAAAAAGGAACCCTCATACACTGTTGGTGGGAATGTAAAGTAGTACAACCATTATGGAAGAAAGTATGGTGGTTCCTCAAAAAACTGAAAATAGAACTACCTTATGACCCAGCAATCCCTCTACTGGGTATATATCCCCCAAAACTCAGAAACATTGATACGTAAAGACACATGCAGCCCCATGTTTATTGCAGCATTGTTCACAGTGGCCAGGACATGGAAACAACCAAAAAGCCCATCAATAGATGACTGGATAAAGAAGATGTGGCACATATACACTATGGAATACTACTCAGCCATAAGAAATGATGACATCGGAACATTTACAGCAAAATGGTGGGATCTTGATAACATGATACGAAGCGAAATAAGTAAATCAGAAAAAAACAGGAACTGTATTATTCCATACGTAGGTGGGACATAATAGTGAAACTAAGAGACATTGATAAGAGTGTGGTGGTTACGGGGGGGGAGGGGGGAATGGGAGAGGTATAGGGGTTGGGGAGGGGCACAAAGAAAACAAGATAGAAGGTGACAGAGGACAATCTGACTTTGGGTGGTGGGTATGCAACATAATTGAACGACAAGATAACCTGGACTTGTTATCTTTGAATATATGTATCCTGATTTATTGATGTCACCCCATTAAAAAAATAAAATTATAAAAAAAAAAGAAGGAAATTGTTGCATTGTAGAAGAGGCACCATGGGAGTCAAAAGTGGGTGGAAAACTCTGGGAGGTACAGACCTGAGATAGTTTACAGCAAGAAAAAGAAGTTTGTCCCAGCCGAAAAATACAAACATGGTCTTAAAAGAGATTCAAGGTTTTTGTTAATTTGTTTGTTTGTTTGCCATTTCTTCTACCTTTTACCTGAGTGAAAAGTGCGAGGCACATTGCAGATTTATTACTCAATTTTTCCTAGGATTTTAATTATTTCATTGATTTGAGAGAGAGAGAGAGAGAGAGAGAGAGAGAAGCATGCTCATTGCTCCACTTAGTTGTTCCATTTAGTTAGGTGCTCATTGGTTGCTCCTTTTAGGTGCCAACAATGGGGCTCACACCTGTCACGTTGCTGTTTGGTACAATGCCTTATGCAGTGAGCTGCATGGCCAGTGCCCCATAGGCTTTTTTAATGTAGTATTTAATCATTCATTTGAAGTTATTTTATATTTCTAATTGTGATAAGTTTGGGGGGGTTATTTAGAAAATATCATTCATTCCTTAAAGCATAAGGAGCTCATGTGTCTCTTTTATTAATATTTTTAGCCAGACCAGGCAGTGGCACAGTGGATAGAGCATTGTACTGAAATGCAGAAGACCCAGGTTTTAAACCCTGAGGTCCCCAGCTTAAGTGCAGGCTCATCTGGCTTGAGCAGGAGCTTAGAACCTTGAGTGCAGGGTCACTGGCTTGAGCGTGGAATTATAGACATGACCCCATGGTTGCTGGCTTAAGCCCAATGGTCACTGGCTTGAAGCCCAAGTTCTCTGGCTTGAGCAAGAGGTCACTCACTTTGATGTAGGCCCCCACACAAGGTCCATAAGGGAAATGATCAATGAACAACTAAAGGAGCTGCAATGATGAATTGATGCTTCTTATCTCTCTCCCTTTCTGCCTGCCTGTTCCTCTCTGTCTCTCTCTCAACCTATACTTTAGGTTAATGGCCCTGAAGACCAAACAAACATTTTATATTTTTTTAAACCTGAAAGCTGGTTGGATATTGCTTTCTGTTGCTTTGTGGTCCCTTTTCAATATGTTTGAAGTGTACTACTCTGTTGTCACTCTGTGCCCATGGTAGTTTTAGAAAAAAACTTAAGTACAATCACCTTTGTGTTAACATGAAGACTCCAAGGACAGCTTGTTGACACCTTACCTTATTTCTTGAGTTTAATAGGTTTTGTGTTTCCCAACAAAAAGTAATCTGTCAGGTTTGTTACATGTTCTCAAATTAGCTGCATGTTATCCATGTCACTTTTTTTATGAACTGAGAAGCAGGGGGGAGGCAGACAGATAGACTCCTGCATGTGCCCAACTGAGATCCAACCGGCATGCCCACTGGGGGCCAATGCTCTGCTCATCTGGGGTGTTGCTCGACTGCAACCAGAGCCATTCTAGTGCCTTAAGTGGAGGCCATGGAGCTGTTCTCAGAAGCCGGGCCAACTCTGCTCCAATGGAGCCTTGGCTGCAAGAAGGGAAGAGACAGATAGAGAGAAAGGATAAAAGAAAGGGTGGTGAAGGAGATGGGCATTTCTCCTGTGTGTCATGACCGGACATTGAATCCAGGATTTCCACATGCCCAGTTACCACTCTCCTTCTGAGCCAACTGGCTAGGGTCTGTCCATGTCACATTTAAGAACCCAAAATTCTGGCCTGACCAGGTGGTGGCACAGTGGATAGAGTGTCAAACTGGGATGCTGAGGATTCAGGTTTGAGACCTTGAGTTCGCCAACTGAGCGCGGGCTCATCTGGTTTGAGCAAAGCTCACTAGCTTGGACCAAAGGTTGCCAGCTCAAGCAAGGGATCACTTGCTCTGCTGAAGGCCTACAGTCAAGGCACATATGAGAAAGCAATCAATAATCAACTAAGATGTCACAATGAAAAAACGGATGATTGATGCTTCTCATCTCTCTCCATTCCTGTCTGTCTGTCCCTCACTCTGAATCTGTCTATAAAAAAAAGTAAAAAAAAAAAAGAATCCAAGACTCTGGCCTGACCTGTGGTGGCACAGTGAAGAAAGTATAGATTTGAAACATTGAGGTTGCTGGTTTAAAATTTTAGAGTTGCCGGGTAAAGGCACACATGGGAGGCAACTACTCTGAGGTGATGCTTTCTACTTTCCTCCTTTTCTCTCTGTCTCCTCACATTTCTTTATAATCAATCTATAACATTTTTTCCCAAAAATCTAAAACTTTGTTAGTAAGTTTTTTGAAATATCCTATATATACAATATAACCTCATTGTCTTATATTCTTAGTAGTGTGAATTTCCCTTGAGCATGTATTATATGTTTAATATCTTGTGTCCATCTCATTATTTCACCTGATTAATTGCCCAGCTGCTACAACTTTCAAAGTATGAGGATATTTTCTAATTTCATCACCCAAAGTGTCAGTGAGTTGTCTTGTGACATGAATGGCTGGGGCACTAACTCCTGGAGAGTCCTGCAGCTGAGATCATGGACATGTGTCAGCTAAGGGTAAGCATTGTTTCTGTTTCCTCTGTCAGTTACTTGGTTTATTTTGGGGGATTTGTTAGAATGTGGTAGTGCTGTGAGTTATGTTCTCTCTTCTACATTTACATTGGTAGTGAAATATATATTTTAGCTCCTGCTTGAACTTAGAGAGCTATGAGATTTCCTCTATGGAGTTCTGGTTGCATTTGCATTGTGAGTATCAGGTTCAGCTCCTGCATCTGTCATGTAGCAAGTGGGGTCAGGTGTTTGGCTTCATGTCTGAAGTTCTATTATGGGGTCTTGGTTACAGATCAGGAGTCTGTCTCCAGGGTCTGTGATTGAATCTGTATTCTGTTGTGCATCTGGGGTCTGAGGTCCCTTTGCATGTAGCATTGTATCCGAGTTCCAGTGTGGGTCCCACAAGTAGCTCCAGTTCTAGGGCATGATGAATGGACTCTGGTGTCCAAAGTGCCATGTAAGTTTCTGGCATTGGTGTTTTCTAGTCTCAGATGGATCTGGAGAGCAGTGTTTGGAGTTCAGTGCCAAGTCCTCATTTTGGTTTTAGAGTCAGTCCAGTGCTCAGCTTCAGTTGTCTAGAGTCCTTGGGATTCTGATTCTGTCTAAGGTCTCTGTTCAGTAATGGTTGTTATGTTCATATTAGCAGGAAAGGAGATACTGATGGGGAAAGAGAGCAAAGCAAATTGGAGATTCTATTCTATAAAACAGAATATGTGGGCTCTGGCCACTTGGCTCAGTGGTAGAGCATCGGCTCTATGTATGAAAGTCCTGCATTTGATTCCCAGCCAGGGTACACAGGAGAAGTGCCCATCTGCTTCTCCACCCTTCCCTCTTTTTTTTCTCACTATCTCTCTTCCCCTACAACAGAAGAGGCTCCAATGGAGCAAAATTGGCCTGAGTGCTGAGGATGGCTCCTGTTGCAATGGTGCAATGCCCCAGATGAGCAGAGCATCGCCCCCTAGTGGCCTTGTTAGGTAGATCCTGGTCAGTGGCATATGGGAGTCTGTTTCTCTGCCTCCTGGTTTTAACATCAGAAACATACAAACAAAAATATACAAACAAAAAATGGAATCGGTGTTTCAGGGAGAAGCCTCAGGGTTTTAGTTAGTCTAATCTGATGGAAGGCTCCAGTATTCATAGGCTTGATGGTACATTAGAGAAATCCATTTTATCCTGAAAAGTCAATTGTCCCCTTAGCCCTCTGACTCAGGATTGGGCGGAGTTTTCTTAAGGCACTCCCAGCCAGCTGAGAGAGGAAGAAAGATAAAAAAGGTTCCATTGTCCTGGGCTTGCCTGGTCAAGGCACATATGGGAGTTGATGCTTTCTGCTCCTCCCCCCTTCTCTCTCTCTCTTTCTCTCCCTCTCTCTCACCCCTCTCTATAATGAATAAATAAAAATCTTAAAAAAAGGTTCCATTGTAAAAGAGGCACTATATAAAAAAAATGAGTGGGAAACACTGAGGTTCAGAATCCAGAGTGTTTATGGTCAAGAAATTTTACCCTCCCAGCTAAGAATAGAAACATGGTCCTATTAGAAATCTGGATCTTTTCTTTGTCATTTTATTCTGCCCTCCTGCTGATAGAAACACAGTGGCCATGATGTGGATTCATCACTCTACTTTTTATTGGTTTTCCAAATTTATCCATTCACTTGAGACACACAGAGAGAAGCATTCAATCATTACTCCACTTAGTTGTTCCATTTAGTTATATGCTGATTGGTTGTTCTCTTTAGGTGACAACAGTGGGGCTCACAACATTAACCTTGGGATTTGGGAAAATGGCATCTAGTACATGGCCAGTGCCCCATAGGATTTTTTTAAATGTAGTATTTTAATTATCATTCAATTGAAGATATTTTAAATTTTTAGTTGTGATGCATTTGATGTGTTATTTAGAAAACGTCATTTATACCTTAAATTATAAGGAGTTCATAGGGCTCTGTCATTAATGTTTTTTAGGTTCATGGCCATGACAGAAAGACATACACTTTATGTTCTTTCAAACCATGAAGCCTATTTTCTGTTGCTTCATGGTCTCTTTAAATAGGTGTAAAGTGTGCTTCTCTGTCACCTTGTGCACATGCCAGGTTCAGAAGAAAACTTAAGTACATGTACCTTAGTGTGAGATATAAAGACTGCAAGGACCAGCTTACTGACCCAATTTGCGTCCAATAAGTTTTGGGCTTTCCCAACAAAAAGTAATCTGTGAGATGTGCCACATGTTCTCAAATTAGCTGCATGTTATCCATGTCACCTTTGTGAATACAAGATTCTGGCCTGACCTGTGGTGGTGCAGTAGATAGAACATCGAACTGAAATGCTGGGGTTGCCAGTTTGAAACTCGAGGCTTGCTGGGTCAAGGCACTTATTAGAGGCAACTCCTCTGAGGTGATGTTTCCACTTCTTTACGTTTTTTTCTCTCTCTCTTCTGTCTTTCTCTAAGATCAATGAATACATTTTTAAAAAAAATATTATTCTGTTATTCAGTTTTTGAAGTGTTCTTTTTTGTTGTTTTTTACAACAATGGAGAGTCAGAGAGAGGAATAGATAGGAACAGACAGACAGAAACAGAGAGAGATGAGAAGCATCAATCCTCAGTTTTTGTTGTGGTACCTTAGTTGTTCATTGATTGCTTTCTCATATGTGCCTTGACCATGGGACTTCAGCAGACTGAGTAACATCTTGCTAAAGCCAGCAACCTTTGGTACAAGCTGGTGAGCTTTGCTCAAACCAGATGAGCTTGTGCTCAAGCTTACGACTTTGGGTTCTCAAACCTGGGTCCTTTGCATCCCAGTCTGATGCTCTATCCACTGCACCACCATCTGGTCAGGTATTTTGCAGTTTTCTATACACCCAGTATAAGCTCATTGTCTTATATTCTTGGGAATGTGAATTTCCCTTGAGCATATATTATATGTTTAATATCTCTTGTCCATCTCATTATTTCACCTGATGATTAGCCCAGCTGCTAGAACTTTCAAAGTATGAGGATATTTTTAAATTTCATCACACACAGTGTCAATGAGTTGGCCTGTGACATGAATGGCTGGGGCACAAAGACCTGGGGAGTCCTGCAGATGAGATCATGGACATGTGTCAGCTAAGGGTAAGCATTATTACTGTTCCCTCTGTCTGTTACTTGGTTTATTTTTTGGAAGTTTGGTAGAATGTGGTAGGGCTGCTAGTGATGTTTCTCTATTCTACATTTACATTGGTAATGAAATATACAATACATATTGAAGCTAAATGCTTGGACTTACGAAGTCATGAGATGTCTTTTATGGAGTCCTGCCTCTGTTTGCATTGTGAGTATCAGGTTCAGCTCCTGTATCTGTCATTTTGCAGGTGGGGTTTGTTGTTTGGCTCCTTGTCTGAAGTTTGGTTATAGGGTTGTGTACAGATCAGGAGTCTGTCTCCAGGGTTTGTTGTTGAATCTGTATTCTGCTGTGCACCTGGGGACCCCTTGCATGTAGCCTTGTATTCGAGTTTCAGTGTGAGGCCACAAGCAACTCCAGTTCTAGGACATGATGTATGGACTCTGGTGTTCAAGATGCTGTGTCAGTTTTTGGCATTGTTGTGTCCTAGTCTCACTTGGGTCTGTAAAGCAGTGTTTGGTGTTTGGTGCCGAGTCTTTTTGATTAGGTGATTGGTCCATTGCTCAGTTTGAGTTGTCTATGGTCCATGGGGCCCTGATTTGTCTAAGGACTCTGGCGTCTGTTCAGTAATGATGTTGTATGGGGAAACAGAGCAAAACTAATGGGAGATTCTATTCTAGAAAACTCAGGATACTGCCCCAGGGAGAAGTCTCAAGGTTCCATTTAGTCATATTTGATAGAATGCTCCAACATTTGTAGGCTTGATGGCACATTAGAGTACTCCATTTTGTTCTGAGATGTCCATCATCCCATCAGCCCTCTGCTTCAGGTTTTGGAGGAGTTTTTCCAAGGCACTGCTGGTCATGTTTTGGAAAAGTAATAGAAAAAATGGTTCCAGTGTAGGAGAGGCGCTATGAAAGGCAGAAATGGGCAGGAAACACTGTGAGGTGAAGAATTAGATTTTTTTAAATATATTTTTAAATTTTTATTTATTTATTCATTTTTAGAGAGGAGAGAGACAGAGAAGGAGAGAGAGGAGAGGGAGAGAGAGAGAGAAGGGGGGAGGAGCTGGAAGCATCAACTCCCATATGTGCCTTGACCAGGCAAGCCCAGGGTTTCGAACTGGCAACCTCAGCATTTCCAGGTCGACGGTTTATCCACTGCGCCACAACAGGTCAGGCCAGAATTAGATTGTTGATGGTAAAAAAAAAGTAGTCTATTCTAGGTGAAAATTAGAAATATGGTTTGAAGAGATATCTGCGTTTTTTAGTTTTTTCTTTGTTTTCTGCCTTTCTGTTGAGAAAGGCACTAGGCATATAGCAGGTGTATCACAGATTTTTGCATTAAATTTCTATATTTTTAATTAATTTGAAAAAGAGAGAGAAGTATAAAATTATTTCTTGGTCACATTTCTTAGCTGCTGAGACCTGTGGCAAAACCCAAAAGCTTGGCACACAGGGGGACACTCCATGCACTGAGCCATCTGTTCAGGGCACCATAGTTTTTTTAAAATTATTCTCCTTCAGTAGATAAAATTATTTTAGAATTCTAATTACCATGTATGTTACAGGTTATTTAAAATTGTATTTTATAACTGAAGTAAAAGTACTTTCCGGTTTATCTGTTAATAAGGATGTCAAGTTCAGCTGTCATGAGAGGTGGAAACAGGTTATATAATTTCAAATCTTTAAAGTTTGTTGTCACTTGCTTTATAGTGCAATATGGTCCCTTTTAAATGTGTCCTCAGTCTGTGTCTTTGCTGTTAGGTCGTGTGCATTTTTGGAACAACACCTTGGTGGCAGTAAGGAGAACCAGGGGTGGGTAGAGTGCATTATCTGTCAGTGGTTGTATTGCAGGAATCAAGGCAAGACAAAAATGCTCTGAGAAAAGATGAAGGAAGTAGAATTTATTTAGCTGGTGGAGCAGCATGATCCCCAAAGAGGAAATCAAACATGTGCTCCACAAAGTTAGATTCCTTACATCTGGCCCTGGCTGGTTGGCTCAGTGGTGGAGCGTCGGCCTGGTGTGTGGGGCACCCGGGATCGATTCCCGGCCAGGGCACATGGGAGAGGCGCCCATTTGCTTCTTCACCCCCCCTCCTTCCTCTCTGTCTCTCTTCCCCTCCCGCAGCCAAGGCACCATTGGAGCAGGGGATGGCCCGGGTGCTGGGGATGGCCCCTTGGCCTCTACCCCAGGCACTAGAGTGGCTCTGGTCGTGGCAGAGCAATGCCCCAAAGGGGCAGAGCATCGCCCCCTGGTGGGCAGAGCGTCGCCTCTGGTGAGCGTGCCGAGTGAATCCCGGTCTGGCGCATGCGGGAGTCTGTCTGACTGTCTCTCCCCGTTTCCAGCTTCAGAAAAAAAAAAGATTCCTTACATCTAATATACCTTTTACAGAATACAAATATTCATGCAAGGGGCTCGTGATCCCTTTGTCTAGAGGGACATGTCACTCTCATGACTCCAGGATGAGAGGGTGAATTTAGGTGGAATCAGAGGATAAGTGTTGGAATTTTTAATTAAGGTATGTAAACATGGTTTTTTAAAAGCTTTGGGAAAAAGATAAATGGGTTTTCAGGTAAGTTCTATCTTCCTTGCTCTGTGTAGCAAGTGGTCCCAGGCACCTTTTCAGAGAACTATAGAAAGTAATTAATCTAGAACTGTCTGACTCAGTTACCCATGCAGGTTCTCTTCCCTTGCATTCTTCTTGTTTTTTTTTTCAAAGAAAAGGGGGCCTGCACCTCCTTCCTTAGTTGATCCACTTACCTGCTTATGTTAACTAAGTTTTCTCTCTACTGGTTTTCTTTTTTTGTGGTAATCTACTGGTTCTGAAAAAGGTATTTTTCATCTTTAAATGAGAGAGTTGGATGAAATCTATGGTTATGCCTTGGCCAGGAAGATTAGTTAGTGTCATTCTAATACACCAAAGTTATAGGCTGAATCCTTAGCCTGGGACATCTAAGAATTAATGAATACATGAGAACATTCGTACTGTCATAAATTTAAACTTTCACAGTTCTAACAGATGTGAGTGCCATAATATAGTAGTCTGAATTTGCCATTTTCTAATCATATATCACGCAGAGCTTATTTTTACAAGGTTAGGTACTTGGTCTTGTCAAATAAGAAACATGAAAACTTAAAGTTTTTAAGGAGTTTATGAGCCAAATGACTTCAAACATTTGGAATGAAGATCTTCAATCCTGCAGACTGATCATATAGCAATTTTTATTTTATTTATTTTTAACATTTATTTTAGAGAGTGGAGATAGAGAAGGGGGAAGAGCAAAAAGCATCAACTTCCATATACACCTTGATCTGGAGTGTATATTCATTTTACTTTATTTTTAAAGATTTTATTCATCTTAGAGAGGAGAAAGAGAGAGATATAAGGGGGAGGAGCAGGAAGCATCAACTCCCAACTGTGCCTTGACCAGGTAAGCCCAGGGTTTTGAACCAGCAATCGCAGTAATCCAGGTCGATGCTTTATCCACTACACCACCACAGGTCAAGCCTAGTCATTTTACTTTATTCATGTTAGAGAGTGGAGACAGAAAACCAAAAATTATTTTAGAGAGACAGAGAAAGGGACAGATAGTGACAAACAGAAAAAGAATGAGATAAGAAGCACGTTAGTTGTTCATTGATTTCTCTCTCATATGTGCCTTGAGCAGGAGACTAAAGCACAAGTTAACTCCTTGCTCAAGCCAGCAACACTGAACTTCAAGACAGTGACCATAAGTTCATATCTATGATTCCATGCTCAAGCATGCAACCCTGCACTCAAGCTGGGGAACCTGTGCTCAAGCAGCAACCTTGGCATTTTGAACCTGGGTCATCTCCATCCCATTCCAATGCTCTATGCACTGTACCACTACTTGCTCAGGCACTATTTCCATTTTACAGATTAAAAAACAGGCAAAGAGGAGTTGAGAATCCTGCCTTAGGTCACAAAGATGGTGAAGGCAGAACTGAGATTGAAAGCCACTATGGAATGATCTAAAGTCCATGTGGTGTACACCATGAGATTCTCATTCTGAAGAAACAATGAGGAGAGAGTTAGAAAGACAAGCTGCCCAGTCTGAGCCAGAAACACGGACATGCACGTATTCCTTCCTGGTTTTCACCAGGGACTACAGAGGTCAGAGGAATCCAGGACAGGAGCCAAGAAAAGCCAAGGGGGGAGGGTGTTGAGCCTACAAGGAGAGAAGCCTCTACTTTCCTGGAGTGAAGGAAATCCCTTTTCCTGGTGAGTCTGCCTCAAATCCCTCTCCCTGGGAAGTAACCTATGTAAATTAACTCCAGATTTCCATGTTTTTAGGGGTTGAGTTTCTGTTCTTGACAGTGTGAGTTCTCTGTGGCTCTTTGGGAACTCTCTGCTTTCAGTGATGGGGAGGGAAAGAATGAGGTATGTGGGCATCATAGTTTTATGAAGATTTATTAGAACAAAAGAATATTGCTGTTGACATTCCCATATCACTTGAGAAACAATTTGTTGAGCTCATCTTTTTTCATGATAATGAAGTTTACTTTCTTCTATACAAATTAAAATATTATAAAAATAAAGGGTTAGTAAACTTTCTATGAAGTCCACTCAGAGCTGGGTTATGACCTGTGTAAGAGATATGATTGTGGAGATGCAATTTAATGCTAATGATTCACTCACACTCCTTATAAACAAAGGGCTTCTCTCTTGAGTGTGTCCTCTGGAGTATGAGGAGAGTTGACTTCTGTGAAAAGCCTTGCTCACACTCACTGCACCCATAGCACTTCTACACTGAGTGTGTTCTATGGTGTGTGAGGAGATGTGACTTCTGTAAAAAACCTTGATCACATTTCCTGCAAACATATTGCTTCTCCCCTGAGTGTATTTTCTGTTGTCTTAGGAGATCTGACTTTCATGTAAAGCCTCGTATGCACTTTCTGCAAACATAGGGTTTCTCCCCTGAGTGTGTTTTCTGATGTGTGAGGAGATGTGTCTTCCTTGAAAAGCCTCGATTACACTCTCTGCAAACATAGGGCTTTTACCCTGAGTGTGTTCTTTGGTGTGTAGAAAGATGTGACTTTTGTGTAAAGCCTCGCAAACACTCCCTGCAGACATAGGGTTTCTCCCCTGAGTGTGTTCTTTGGTGTTTTAAGAGATCTGACTTTTGCATAAAACCTCGTTCACACTACCTGCAAACATAAGGATTCTGCTCTGAGTGAGTCCTCTGGTGTCTGAAGAGAGTTGACTTCTGTGAAATTCCTCATTCACACTCCTTGCAAACTTACGCTTTCTCCCCTGAGTGTGTTCTCTGCTGTGTGAGAAGATGTGACATCAGTGAAAAGACTTGTTCACACTCCTTGCAAACATTGGGCTTCTTCCCTGAGTGTGTCCTCTGGTGTCTGAGTAGGTCTGACTTTTTTTTAAAGCCTCACTCACACACCATGAAAACATAGGGCTTCTCTCCTGAGTGTGTCCTCAGGTGTCTGAGGAGGTCTGACTTTTTTGTAAAGCCTCGCTCACACACCATGCAAACATACTGCTTCTTTCCTGAGTTTGTTCTCTGGTGTGTAGAAAGATGTGACTTTTGTGTAAAGCCTCGCAAACACTCCCTGCAGACATAGGATTTCTCCCCTCAGTGTGTTCTTTGGTGTTTTAAGAGATCTGACTTTTGCATAAAGCCTCGTTCACACTCCCTGCAAACATAAAGATTCTGCTCTGAGTGTGTCCTCTGGTGTTTGAAGAGAGTTGACTTCTGTGAAAATCCTCATTCACACTCCTTGCAAACATACGCTTTCTCCCCTGAGTGTGTTTTCTCTGTGTCATAAGATGTGACTTCAGTGAAAAGACTTGTTCACACTCTTTGCAAACATTGGGCTTCTTTCCTGAGTGTGTCTTTTGGTGTCTGAGGAGGTCTGACTTTTTTGTAAAGCCTCGCTCACACTCCCTGCAAACATAGTTCATCTCCCCTGAGTGTATTCTCTGGTTTTTGAGGAGATGTGACCCATCACCAAAGCCTTGCAGACAATCTCCATACTTGATAGCTTCATTTGTTGACATTACTAATCTCAGACAGTTTTTCTGTGTCCACTAAATTCACTTTCTGGCTTCTGCTTGGTGCTTTCTGTATCATTCTCTCTTGCTCAGTAGAGCTTCCCATGTGTCTTTTTGGAGGCTTTAAAAAGGCCCTTGAAATCCTCCTTGGCCTGTTACTTTTAATCAAATGTTTGGACTTTTCTTTGACCTTTTGACCTTCAGCTTTCTCATTCCTGTTGTGTGTATCAGTATAATGCTGCTGCTGATTTTCATCCTCTGGGTAGGGATCCTTTGATTGGAGATGTTTTTTTGTAGATGTTCCAGGGAGAATATCAGAGGGGTGATTGCATCCCACATGTTGACTGAGAAATTGCTGACTGGAGAAGGCCAGAGAGAAGAAAGAACATGGGTGTATCTCTGGTTGTGGTTCTGCTGAAAGAGATTTTGGTCAGGATAGATGTTGACAAGGCTGCCTGGGTCATATGTTTTGTTAAGACCTGTCCCATGAGTCATTCTTATGGGGTTGACAATATATTCTCTCTCTCCCCCACAGTTTTTTTTACAGTCTCTTCTCTCTTTTGATTTTATATCTTCTTTAGAAATCCAGAAAGCCTGTGCTTTTATTTATGCATTGCCAGATGAGGAACTGTCAAGTAGCATCAGAGGCCCTTTCACCCCCTGTATGGTGGAACAATGCTGACATTTCCTATATATATGTAGCTTTTAACACAGTTCTTTATAAAGACCACTGACTCCAACTAGGAATTGCTTCCGTCATAGTTTTTGACAGATGATAAACTAACAATATGTCCTTCCTCAAGCTTCACATCAAATATTCATGCTTGGTTTTATTCAGTGTCAGCCCATTTCATATACAATAGAAAGTCCTTTTCAAAATATTTCTGCAACCATACTTTTTACAAATTGATTCATTTTTGAGCAGAAAAAAGGAAGAGAAAGAAGAAGAGGAAGAGGAGAAGGAGAAAAAAAAGAAGAAAAAAGAGAGAGAGGCATTTATTCATTGTTATATTTAGACATGCAGTCATTGGTCATTTTTTGAATGTGCCCTGCCCCAGGCTCAACCTTGGTATTACAGGTAGCAGCTCTAACCAACTGAGCTAACTAGCCAGGACCCGCAATCATACTTCTTGCATGCCTGACTTCTATCCTTCTCCAGCTAATCCATAATCCTCTCTCTTTTGGAGATAAAGTAATCTCTGAGAGAATTCCCACTGAACTGTATTCTCCAAAAATTAACAAAGCAAATCTTAAAGAATAAGACACCCTATATACAAGAACAACATCATCATCCCACCTCACTCAGGAAAGTTTCCAGCATCTTGGCTCGAATCACAACACTGTATTCCAGGCATCTGGGCATCTATTGAACCTCTGCACTTACTCTATATGCTATACAGAGGTGGCCCTCAGAAAACCAGCCAATGCTTGTTTTCCCAGTGGATAGAGTGTTGGCCCAGCATGTGGACATCTCAGGTTCGAACTCCAGTCAGTTCGAACACTTTTTAGCACACATGAAAAGTGACTATCGGCCCTGGCCGGTAGGCTCAGTGGTAGAGCATCGCCCTGGCTTGCAGGAGTCCCAGGTTTGATTTCTGGCCAGTGCACACAGAAGAGGCGCCCATCTGCTTCTCCACCCTTCCTGCTCTCCTTTCTCTATATCTCTCCCTTCCCCTCCCACAGCCAAGGCTACATTAGAGCAAAGTTTTCCTGGGTGCTGAGGATGGCTCTGTGGCCACTGCCTCAGGTGCTGGACTGGCTCTGGTCACAACAGAGCAATGCCCCAGATGGGCAAAGCATCACCCCCTTGTGGGCATGCCAGGTGGATCCCAGTCGGGCACATGGGCTAGTCTCTCTGACTGCCTCCCTGCTCCCTGTTTCTGGCTTCTGAAAAAAAATGAATATCTGCTTCTCTTCTTCTCCATCTCTTTTCTCTCTCTCTTACCCTCCCACAGTCAGTGGCTTAATTGGTTCGATCATCAGCTTGATAGTTCAGTTGGTTCAAGTGTTGACCACAGGCACTGAAAATAACTTGGCTAGTCTGAGCATGGATTTCAGACTGAGGTTGCTGGGAGGATCCTGGTTGGGGCACATTAAGGAATCTATCTTCCTTTCTCTCACTTAAAAAATGAAATTTTTTTATCTTCATAAAAAGTTATGGTTAGTGCTGTGTTAAAAGGCTATCATATTCCTTGCTTATTGGTGAATGGCAGTTTCTTATTTCATCTGGTGCCTGGGGAATGGCAGGAGCAGTGAACAAACAGTATAAAAAAGCTTAGAAAATTGTTGGCTTGTCAAGAAATATTTGTCCTAGAGAGACCTGAAGATGGCAGCAGAGTAGGCAGATGCAAAGACTCCCAGCTCACACCACCAAACTGGATTACAAATTAATTTATGTTATGAACAATCAGTGTGAAAAACCAAATCTGGACAATAAGACTTTCAAATAATCCCCTTGCTGAGATCAGTAAACAAGACTACCACTGAGATAACTCAAAAGAAAACAAACAAATCAAGACTTCAAATCGGCTCAACTAGAAAAGCCAAACCTGACAGTGGATTACAAACAACAGCTAATAACAACCCAAGAAAACCTAGAAATAACACAAATAAAAATTGGAGGCAGACAACACCAAACCTAGACTCAACCAGCTCTACAAACAACACACTCAAACACACAGACATAATGAGAAGACAGAAAAGTGCAATCCGAATGAAACCACAACAGAAATTTTGAGGAAAAGAACTGAGTGATATGGAAATAACCAAATTGCCAGATACAGAGTTTAGAATAATGATTTTTAGGATGCTTAGGGATCTTAGAATAACAATGGATGGTCACCTAAATAAAAGGATAGCAAGTATAAAAAAAACATTGAAATATTAAAAAAAATCAGTCGTAGGTGTCAAATACAATATCAGAAAGGAAGACCACAATAGAAGGAAGTAAAAGCAGGAGGGATGAAGCAGAGGATTGAATTACTAAGTTAGAAAACATGATAAATGAAGGCACAGAAACAGAGCAGGAAAACAAAAGAGACTCAAAAAGTCTGAGGTAAATCTAAGAGAGTTCTGTGATAACATGAAGAGAAATAACATTTGCATCAGAGGGGTTCCTAAAGAAGAAGAGAAAGAATGAGGGATAGAAACTTTATTGAATCAAGTCATAGCTGAAAACATCCCTAAATTGATGCAAGCAAGAATTTCACAAGTTCAAGAAGCACAGAGAACTGCATTAAAGAGAAACCCAAAAAGACCTACACCAAGACACATCATAATTAAAATGCCAAAGATAAGCAATAAAGAGAAAATATTAAAAGCTGCTAGAGAAAAGAAGGCTATCACCTACAAAGGAGCCCCGAAAACAATAACATCTGAATTCTCAACAGAAATATTTGAGACCAAAAGGTCATGGCAAGAAATATTCAAAGTAATGCAGAAGAAGAGCCTACAACCAAGACTACTTTATCCAGCAAGGATATCATTTAAAATGGAAGGAGAACTAAAAAGCTTCCCAGAAAAAAAAAACAAAAAAGAAAAATAAATTAGGCCCTGGCTGGCTGGCTCACTTGGCTGGAACATTGTCTTGCAAAGCAGAGGTGGCTGATTCGGTCCTTGGCTGTGGCACATACAGAAACAGATTGATGCATCTGTCTCCCCCTTACCTCCCTTCCTCTCTCTGAATTCAATAAAAATAAAAGATTAAAAAAATAACGACAAAAAAAGGCAACAGAGAATTTTTTTTTTTAAATTAGGAATTTATTACAAACAAACCAATACTGCAGGAAATGTTAAGGGGTTTGTTGTAAACAGATTACATTGGGAAAAGAATATAGCAAAGAAGAAATAAAAATTTAAAGAATAAAATGGCAATAAACAACTACATATCAATAATAACCTTAAATCTAAATGGCTTAGATCGGTATTTCCAAATGTGGGGCCCACGACCCACAGAGGGGCAATTCAATAGTTAAGGGGGGCAATTTGAAAATGGACTCGATACAAATTTAACTCTTTTGCCCCGGGACATTTAAATGCAATGCTATATATTGGTACAAAATTTAACAAAAAATGCAATTCTTAAATAATTGCGGTAAATAATTAGTAAGTATTATTTCATTTGACGAGACCAAAATATCAACTGGGTGATTGGCGTCATCAAGTAAACTTCGTCCTGGGTTCACTGCGGAGCGTGCCATCTACCGCACGGAACCCTGGATGTTTTAAAAACTCGCTAAACAACGCAGCTATTTTCACCTAATTGGCCCATTGCAACTTCTGTAGTGTTTCACATCATTCAGTTGGTGTTAATTCGAAATAAGTGTCAGTCAAAACTGTTGTAAAAGCTCATTGATTTAATAAATATACATATATATATATTGTATAAATATAATTGGTAAGTATTTGATTTTATTTTTATCAATATTAAACTCTTTATTAAGTACTTCTTGCATTGGGGCTAGAAAGCACTAATATTTTATAAATATTATTGGGGCTATAATAGTGCATGCACGACAATTTAAATTTTAGAAGCATAACTTTCCAGAAAATTTTGTCAAGTGGAAAAAATATAGATACCTTTTGATTTGCAGTGGTAGTGTAGTCAATGTGTTATATACATTTAAGTAAATATGAATTTTTAGTACACATTTACTCTATGTCACATTGAATATATTTTAACACATGTTTTAATATTAGTTTTTAATTGATCTTATTTTTATTTCTTATAGCCCATAGTAAAATGAGTGGTGCAAGCAAGAAAAAAACTCATCAATATTTGGAGGAATATTTAAAATTTGGCTTCATACCCACTGTTTACAATGAGCAGATTCCTTTTTGTCTTTTATGCCAGGAATGCTTGACCAACAAATCAATGAAACGAGGTCGTCTTGAGGCGCATTTGAAGGCGAAACATAGTGCTCATATTAATTCAGATTTGAGTTACTTTAAAACTTTAAAGAAAAATTTTGAAAAAAGAACAACATTAAAGTCTCTATTTACTGCTCATACTTCAACTAATAATCGTGTTCTTGAGGCTAGTTATCAAATTTCATTATTCAACGCTAAAACTGGAGAAAATCACACTATAGGAGAGAATTTAATAAAACCGTCAATATCAGCATTTCTTAAAACGGTTCTTGAAAAAGATGACAAAGATGTAAAAGCTATGCCACTCAGTGACAATACTGTTAGCAGAAGAATAGACAAAATGAGTGAGGATGTTGAAAAACAACTTACTGAAAAGCTGAAAACAAGAAAATTCTCCTTGCAAATGGATGAATCAACTTTGAGAGACAGTGAGGCAGTATTGATAACTTACGTAAGATATATTGATAAAGGACATTTTGCTGAAGAAATGTTGTTCTGTAAAAGAATAGAAAGCACCACTACCTCCAAAGATATATATAATAAGCTAAAACACTACTTAGATGTCAATGATATACCAATGAAAAATATAACATCTTGTGCTGCAGATGGTGCTCCCAATATGATGGGCAAAAAAAATGGCTACTTAAAATTGATGAAAGATGCGAATCCAGAAATTATTCTTGTGCATTGTGTTATTTATAGGGAAAACTTGGTAGCTAAAAACATCTCGCCTGTTCTGAATGAAGTATTACATACAGTAATAAAGTGTTAATGCTATTAAAGCTAGTGCCAAATGTGAGCGTCTTTTCAAACTATTTTGTGAAGAACAAAATGAAGACCATGTGAGATTTTACTTCATACTGAAGTAAGATGGCTATCTAAAGGAAACTGATTGAAAAGATTTATGAAACTGTTTGATACTCTTTGTGATTTTTTAAGCGCCAAACCTGAAATGAAGTATCTGTTAACAATAGATGGTAAAGCATTTGTGAGTTATTTAGCTGATATCTTTGAAAAACTAAATATACTAAATATGCAAATTCAAGGAACAAATAAAACTCTTGTCGATGCAAAAGCAAAGATATCTGGTTTCATTACCAATATTGAGTTATGTCAGAAACATATTAACAACAAAAACTTTAAACAGTTTCATTGGCTCCAAAAATGTGAAGTAACTGATATCGCTTTACTTGTTATTGTCAATCATTTGAATAATCTATCGGCTGATTTAAAAGAAAGATTTTCTGATTTAAAACAAATAGATTTACCAACATTTCCCCCTCCCCCCCATAACCAACACACTCTTATCAATGTCTCTTAGTTTCACTTTTATGTCCCACCTACGTATGGAATAATGCAGTTCCTGTTTTTTTCTGATTTACTTATTTCGCTTCGTATCATGTTATCAAGATCCCACCATTTTGCTGTAATGTCCCGATGTCATCATTTCTTATGGCTGAGTAGTATTCCATAGTGTATATGTGCCACATCTTCTTTATCCAGTCATCTATTGATGGGCTTTTTGGTTGTTTCCATGTCCTGGCCACTGTGAACAATGCTGCAATAAACATGGGGATGCATGTGTCTTTACATATCAATGCTTCTGAGTTTTTGGGGTATATACACAGTAGAGGGATTGCTGGGTCATAAGGTAGTTCTATTTTCAGTTTTTTGAGGAACCACCATACTTTCTTCCATAATGGTTGTACTACTTTACATTCCCACCAACAGTGTATGAGGGTTCCTTTTTCTCCAAAGCCTCTCCAACATTTGCTATTACCTCTTTTGCTAATAATAGCTAATGGAACAGGTGTGAGGTGGTATCTAATTGCAGTTTTGATTTGCATTTCTCTAATAGCTAAAGAAGATGAGCATCTTTTCATATATCTGTTGGCCATTTGTATTTCTTCCGGGGAACAGTTTCTGTTCATATCCTCTTCCCATTTCTTTATTGGATTGTTTGTTTGTTTGTTGTTGAGTTTTATGAGTTCTTTGTATATTTTGGATATTAGGCCCTTATCTGAGCTGTTGTTTGAAAATATCATTTTCCATTTAGTTGGCTTTCTGTTTATTTTGTTATCAGTTTCTCTTGCTGAGCAAAAACTTCTTAGTCTGATGTAGTCCCATTCATTAATTTTTGCCTTCACTTCTCTTGCCTGTGGAGTCAAATTTATAAAAGACTCTTTAAAACCCAGGTCCATGAGTTGAGTACCTATGTCTTCTTCTATGTACTTAATTGTTTCAGGTCTTATGTTTAGATCTTTGATCCATATTGAGTTAATTTTTGTACCGTGGGTCAAACTGTAGTCCAGTTTCATTCTTTTGCATGTGGCTTTCCAGTTTTCCCAGCACCATTTATTGAAGAGGCTTTCTTTTCTTCATTGTGTGTTGTTGGCCCTTTTATCAAAAATTTTTTGACTATATATATGTGGTTTTATTTCTGGACTTTCTATTCTGTTCCATTGGTCTGAGTGTCTATTTTTCTGCCGATACCATGCTGTTTTGATTGTCGTGGCCCTATAATATAGTTTGAAGTCAGGTATCGTAATGCCCCCAGATTCATTCTTTTTCTTTAGGATTGCTTTGGCTATTCGGGGTTTTTTATAGTTCCATATAAATCTGATGATTTTTTGCTCTATTTCTTTAAAAAATGTCATTGGAATTTTGATGGTAATTGCATTAAATTTTTACATTGCTTTGGGAAATATAGCCATCTTGATTATATTTATTCTTCCTAGCAAAGAACAAGGTATATTCTTCCATCTCATTATATCTTTTTTGATTTCCCTTAACAATGGTTTATAGTTTTCATTATATAAGTCCTTTACATTCTTTGTTATGTTTATTCCTAAGTATTTTATTTTTTTGTTGTTGCAATCGGGAAGGGGATTATTCTTTTGAGTTTGTTCTCAATTGTTTCATTGTTGGCATATAGAAAGGCTATTGACTTCTGTATGTTAATTTTGTATCCTGCGACCTTACTGTATTAGCTTATTATTTCTAGTATTCTATTTTTCTAGTAATCTACAGATACTTTGGGGGTTTTGATGTATAGGATCATAACATCTGCAAAAAGTGATACCTTTACTTCATCTTTTCCGATATGGATGCATTTTATTTCTTTGTCTTGTCTGATTGCTCTGGCTAGAACATCTAGTACCACATTAAATAAGAGTGGAGAGAGTGGACAACCCTGTCTTGTTCCTGATTTAAGAGGGAAAGACTTCAGTTTAGTGCCATTTAATATGATATTAGCAAATGGTTTATCATATATGGCCTTTATCATGTTGAGATATTTTCCTTCTATACCCATTTTGTTGAGAGTCTTAAGCATAAAATTGTGTTGTATTTTATCAAAAGCCTATTCTGCGTCTATTGATAAGATCATGTGGTTTTTGTTCTTTCTTTTGTAGATATGGTGTATTACGTTAAACGTTTTACTTACGTTGAATGATCCTTGAGATTCTGGGATGAATCCCACTTGATCATGATGCATTATTTTTTTAATATGTTGTTGTATTCGATTTGCTAGTATTTTGTTTAGTATTTTGGCATCTGTATTCATTAGAGATATTGGTCTGTAGTTTTCTTTTTTTGTGCCATCCTTGCCTGGTTTTGGTATGAGGGTTACGTTGGCCTCTTAAAATGTGTTTGGAAGTATTGCTTCTTCTTCAATTTTTTGGAAGACTTTGAGTAGAATAGGAACCAAGTCATCTTTGAATGTTTGATAGAATTCGCTGTTATAGCCAACAGGGCCTGGACTTTTATTTTGGGAAAGGTTTTTAATGTTTTTTCTATTTCTTCTCTACTAATAGGTCTGTTTAGGCTTTCTGCTTCTTTTTGACTCAGTCTAGGAAGGTTGTATTGTTCTAGGAATTTATCCATTTCTTCTAGGTTGTTGAATTTAGTGGCATAAAGTTTTTCATAGTATTCTACAATAATTCTTTGTATATCTACAGTGTCCATGGTGATTTCTCCTCTTTCATTTTGGATTTTGTTTATATGTGTACTTTCTATTTTTTTCTTGGTAAGTCTTGCCAAGGGTTTGTCAATTTTGTTGATCTTTTCAAAGAACCAGCTCCTTCTTCTATTAATTTTTTCTATAGTTTTTCTGTTCTCTAATTCATTTATTTCCACTCTGATTTTTATTATCTAGTTTCTTCGGCTGGTTTTGGGTTTTCTTTGTTCTTCTTTTTCTAGTTCCTTAAGGTGGAAAGTTAAGTGGTTCACTTGGGCTCTCTCTTGTTTGTTCATATGTGCCTGAAGTGATATGAACTTCCCTCTTATTACTGCTTTTGCTGCATCCCATAGATTCTGATATGTCGTATTGTCATTTTTATTAGTCTGTATATATCTTTTGATCTCTGCACTCATTTCTTCTTTGACCCATTCATTTTTTAAAACTATGTTGTTTAGTTTTCAAAATTTTGTGGCATATTTTTCCTCTTTTCTGAAGTTGAATTCTAGTTTCAAGGCTTTATGATCAGAAAATATGCTTGGTACAACTTCAATTTTTCTGAATTTGCTGATGTTGTTTTTGTGGCCCAACATATGGTCAATTTTTGAGAATGATCCATGTACACTGGAGAAAAATGTATACTCAGTCACTTTGGGATGAAATGTCCTGTAGATGTCTATTATATCCAGGTGCTCCAGTGTTTTGTTTAAGGCCACTATGTCTTTGTTGATTCTCTGTTTGGATGACCGATCTGGAGCCGTCAGCGGTGTATTGAGGTCTCCAAATATGATTGTATTTTTTCAGTTTTTGTTTTAAGATGAATAAGTAGCTGTCTTATATATTTTGATGCTCCTTGGTTTGGTGCATATATATTAAGAATTGTTATGTCTTCTTGATTCAGTGTCCCCTTAGCCATTATGAAATTGCCATTTTTGTCTCTGAGTGCTTTTGCTGTCTTGTAGTCCGCATTATCCCATATGAGTATTGCTACACCTGCTTTTTTTTGGATGTTATTTGCTTGGAGTATTGTTTTCCAGCCTTTCACTTTGAATTTGTTTTTATCCTTGTTACTTAGATGAGTTTCCTGTAGGCAGCATACAGTTGGATTTTCTTTTTTAATCCATTCTGCTACTCTGTGCCTTTTTATTGGTGAGTTTAATCCATTTTCATTTAATGCAATTATTGACACTTGTGAGTTCCCTATTGCTATTTTATATCTTGCTTTCTGTTTTGTGTCTTGTTTGATTCTTGTCTTTCATTTTTCTATCTTTTGTTTATATTTGGTTGTATTCCATACATCTTTCCTCTGTTGCTATCTTTTTTATCTCATGTGCTTCTGTGGTGGTTTTTTCAATGGTGGTTACCTTTGAGTAATGAAAAGGGTCCCTACCCTGTTCATTGTAGCAAACTATTTTGTGAGTACTTTTGCACTCCATGGTACTTTGCTACTGTTAATCTCCATCTTCTCCTCCTCTTTCTTTTTGTTGTTGTCACAGTTTAAATTTGGTTTTATTGTGTTCTTCTTGGAGCTTTTACTTGTGGCTCTGTTTTTTTTTTGTTCTTTGTATCTGATTGGAGAACCCCCTTTCCTAATTCCTGGAGTGGGGGTTTTCGGATGATAACTTCCCTCATCTTTTCTGTATCTGTGAATGTTTTTATTTCTCCTTCATATTTAAAGGATAGCTTTGATGGGTACAGTATTTGTGGCTAAAAGTTCCTCTCTTTCAGGACTTTAAATATTGGGGTCCACTCTCTTCTAGCTTGTAGAGTTTCTGCTGAGAAATCTGATAATAATCTAATGGGCCTTACTTTATATGTTGTATTCTTCTTTTCCCTGGCTCTCTTGAGAATTTTTTCTTTGCTGTTGGTTTGTGCCAATTTCATTATGATATGCCTTGGAGTAGGTTTGTTGGGGTTAAGAAAACTCGGAGTTCTGTTTGCTTCTTGAACTTGAGGCTTTAGTTCTTTCCATAGGCTTGGGAAGTTCTCATCTATTATTTGTTTGAGTATGTTCTCCATTCCATTTTCTCTCTCTTCTCCCTCTGATATACCTATTATTCTTATGTTATTCTTTTTGATGGAGTCAGATAATTCTTGTAGGGCTATCTCATTTTTTTTAAATTTTTGAGTCTCTTTCTTCTTCTCTGTTGTGCCTCAATTTGCTTGTCTTCTATTTCGCTAATCCTCTCTTCTATCTGACCTGTTCTATAAGCTAAGCTTGTTACTTCGTTTTTCAGCTCGTGAATTGAGGTTTTCATCTCTGTTTGATTTGTTTTTATAGTTTCAATTTTCTTGGACATATATTCTTTTTGTTCATTGAGTTGTTTTCTGAGCACTCTAAGTTGCCTTTCTGTGTTTTCTTGTATATTTTGGAGGATTTTTAAGATTTCTATATTGAATTCTTTGTCATTTAGCTCCAAGGTTTCCAATATATTAATTTTTTTTCTATAGATTTTTCCTCATCTAGCTGTGTTACCTTTCTTTTTTTTGTATCCATGATATTCGATTTTTTCTTCCTTAATGATATCTGAGAGTGTTTTCTGATAGTACTAATGAGATTTAATAAAGATTAAAAAGTTAAAAAAATAAAAAATGGAAAAGAGATTTTTTTAAAAAAATTAATAACAAAATAAAGAAAAATAAAATAAAATAAAAGTTTAAAAAAAGGAAATTATTTCCCCCCCTCCTTTTTTTCTCTCCTACCCTCTTCCCTCTTTCTTGAGAAATCTTGTGGTGAACTGTGAATTATATGAACAATGCCTGTAATAGAGGACCTGAATTAGGGAAGAGTAATAAAGGGGCAAGAAAAAAAAGAAAAAAAAAGAAAAAATAAGGGTGTATGGACCCACAAAAAGCAAATAAGGAAAAAATTTGGGTCAAAAAAAATGATTTTCTTTTAGTTGTTGGTTGTCTAAGAGTTATGATAAGAGGAATAAGAGGGAAACAGAAAAATGAGGGGACAAATTAAAAATTACTATTGTATTTAGTGGAACAAGAACTAGATAAAATGGAGAGCCAGAGATGGGAGCACTGCTAGTGAGTTAAAAGTGTGAAATGAAAACCCCCCAAAATGCCACAAACATAAGTTTGAGTCCCAGATAAGATAATTTGTTTGTTATTTACTATTGAATGAGAGGAGATGTAATGGAGAAAGGAAGAAACTAATGTAGAGGGAGAAAAGAAAGAGAGAGAGAGAGAGAAAAAAAAGAGGAAACCACTAAAAGAAGAATAAAGAAAAAAGAGAAGAGAGAGAGAGTTAAGGGTTTTGGAGTGCAACCCTCATAGAGAGAAAAGATAATGGGAGATGTAACACTTATGGGTAGTGTAGTTCAAGGAGAGGAGAGAGTAAGACCGGCAGAGAGTTAATCAACCAAATTGGAGGAGGAAAAAAAAATATCAAGAATGAAGATTAGAGAAACAAACAAACAAATATAATAAAATGGGTAAGGTTATAAGGCCTGCAGATTATTCTTGATTTTGAGAGGTTATCTTCTTGCTTTTTCTTTTCTCTCCCTCTTCCTTGTCGGTGACTCTGTACCCCGGGTTCTGCCCCTTTGGCATGCTCAGGTAGAGGTTTGCAGTTGATAAGTCTCTATGGCAATGTCATGTATTGTGCTTTAGTCTCATTGGCAGTCGAGGCTCATTAGCATTTATAAGCTCCGACCGTGAGAGAGTCCGTGTTCCTGGAGCCTTTCTCCTAGTCTTTCCTTCCTCAATTAGTAGCCTGATAATCCAGCTATCGCATTGCTGTTGCCTCTGCCTGGATTGTAAGAGGCTCAAAGAGCTGGCAACTCCCCACTCTATTTCCACTCAGCACAGGGCTCTGGGTAAGGCTCAGTCAGTCAGAGCTGCTAGCATAATCATGAGGGGTTTCTGCCCACTTAAAGACCTCTTGCTCTGCCACTCTCTCCGGTAACACAGGTGGACGCCCACTTCCGGGGCGCTTGGAGTAAACTCTCACTCACTATCTGCACACGCAGACCAGGATATCTGGCCAGCAGTCTCACACTCTGAGTGAAACCCCCAAACACATGGAAAAGTTGCAGTGTTGGAATTGGCTCTCGCTCCGTCCCCGTGCGCGGCTTTTGCAAGGCGCTAGGGTGTCCTGAGATTCCTCTTTGGCCCCCACAAAAACCCCTGACTCTGCCCCTCTGTGCGATAACGCAGACATGCCCGGCCGAGGCACTCGGAGGAATCTCTCGCTCATTATTTGCACATGCAGACCAGGATATGAGGCCGGCTGCGTTTCCCTCTTAGTGTAACCCCCACCAGCATGGAAAATTTCCACCATTGGAATTAGTTCTCGCTCCTTCCCGTGCGTGGCTTTCCCAGGGCACTGGGGCTGCACAGAGATTCTGCTTTCGGCCCACACAAAGGCCTCTGACTCTGCCTCTCTGTGGGGTAACACGGGCACCCACTCCCGGGGCAAAGGAAGAAATCTCTCGCCCACTCACTGCACGTGCTCCGACCAGGAGATCGGGTAAAATGGCTGCTCCATTTGTCTTTCTTTGTTTGGGTTTCGCGCGAGTGTTAGCTTGTATTGCCTGGGTTGCCACAGGATCAGTTTTTCCTCAGCTTGGATCTCCCTGCCACAGCCTGGTTCCGCTGTTTGTGCCATGTCCTAGATCTATTCACCCCCTTTGCCTGCCTCAGTTTCTATATTCACAGTTACCAGAGAAAACTGCCCTGTTTAGGTTAGTAAGGAAGGCGGAGCATTTCTTACTCCCTATTTCCATCGGGGTTTTGTTATATATTTAGCCAATTTTTCACTCGACCATACCTTCGGGTGTATTTGGAGGCATCTGTAGGCTCCAAGGATAGGTTTTTCTATTTCTGATTGAAGATCTTGTTGAGTTTTGGGGAAGATTTATCGGTATCACTTCCTACCCCGCCATTACTCTGATGTCATTCCCCAAATCAATTTATTAATGTTAAAAATTATGTATGTTACATGCGGGGGACATAAAAATTTTAGAAAGGTAAAGGTGGGGCATGGCACAAAAAAGGTTGGAAAACACTGGTTTATTTTTCTTTAATTTATTTATTAAATTTAATACAGTGACATTGATAAATCAGGGTACATATGTTGAGAGAAAACATCTCTAGATTATTTTGACATTTGATTGTGCTGTATACCACTCCCCCAAAGTTAAATTGTCTTCTGTCACCTTCTATCTGGTTTTTTTTGTGCCCCTCTCCTCCCCCTTTGTGCTAAACAATTAGAAAGAGTGTTTACATCGCTGATTCTCAAGAGCAAAGAAAAGACTTATAGTGTTGTTACTACAGCAGATAGATTATTATTTTATTTTTTTAATTAACTCAGGTTTTCTCTAGTACTTTTTTCCCCAAAAGACAATGGCTTGCTCTTACCAGAGAGCTCAGTAGGTTAGAGCATGTGTAGTCAACATTTTTATACCTACCACCCACTTTTGTATCTCTGTTAGTAGTAAAATTTTCTAACTGCCCATTGGTTCCACAGTAATGGTGATTTATAAAGTAGAAAAGTAACTTTATGTTATAAAATTTATAAAGCAGAGTTTCAGCAAGTTAAAGCATATAATAACAATTACTTACCAAGTACTTTATGTCAGATTTTTGCTGTTTGGCAAAATAAATCTTTATTTAAAAACTTACAATAGTTAAATCTATATATTTATACTTTGCATACATAGAAATTACATTAGTTAATTGAATTATTAGTGAGATTTTTGAGGCTGATGCTGGGAAATAAATAAATAATAAATAATAAATATTGAATATCCAGTTCAATTTTTGTGAGGAACAAACAAAGGTCTCCCCTTTCAGAAATTTAGGTGGTTTCTTTTGTCATAATATGATTAACAGCACTAAATCCTGATTCCACATGATATGAGGTAGGGAAAAGTATCAACAAACTGAATACCATTTTCCACATATTTGGATATAAGACCGGCAAGTTTTTTATTTTGCCATGGGTTTTCATATTTACCACTGTTGAATTTATGTTTACTTTCTTCATCATATCTAGTTTCTAACAGTTCTCCTTGGCAAGTTGTATCAGCCTCTTCAATATGCAGTAAAATGATTTTTCATTCACTCATATAACTTCAATTTCAAAATATCTTTAAATTTTTTTTCCATATCCAATTTAAGTTTGTGGAGGTGGTTACTCAATCTGTCAATATCATCTGGAGTTAGATCATCTTTATAGATGATAATTGAGGAAACTGATAAAATTCTCTCTTCAATAGGTTATGATGAAGTATTTCACGTTTGTCAATAAATAATAGCACAATATTTTGGCAACCTAAAAGAGTTTTATTAGCTCCTTGAAGCTGCAAGTTGACATCATTAAATCTCTTGAAAATATCTTCCAAGTAAAAGGCATCAGTTTTTACTATTTTTATCAGTTGATACAGATTGGTCTCACTATTACTTTCAAAAAAATTGTATGACATTATTATATAATCTTACGAATCTAGCCAAAGATGTACCCTTTGACAGCCACTGAACTTCTGTGTGCAAATATAACTTAATAAAATCTTCATTATTGTCCTTGCAAAGCTTTTAAAACATTCTATCATTCCTTGCTTTGAATTTGATGAATTTAATGATGAATGGAGACTAGTACTTAGATTTTTTTTACAAGATGTTGTCTGTGTACCACACAATGAATACATAAAACATTTTGCACTTTCTGCTTCAAATAAGCAACAAATTCATGATAGTGACCTACCATTGATGGTGCTCCATGAGTAGCATATGCAACAATATTATTCAAAGAAATATTCTTTTTTGTAAAGTATGTTCTCACAGTATTAAAAAGAGATAATCCTTTTGTATCTGTGATATTTATTGAGAATAGCATTTTTTCTCATAATATATTGTTTTTATCAAAATAGCATACATATGCCATCAATAAAGCATCATTATCTGCAATGGTAGATTCGTCTAATTGCATGGAAAATAAAGAGGTTTGGAGAATACTTATGTTTGTTTTCAACATTAACTGCCATTTTATCAATTCATTGCTTGTACTGTTATTGCTTAGGGACAACTTTTTAAAATTTGAGGTATATTCTGATGCATTACTGTTGAGATAATTTTTTTATAGAAGGCATTATTACAATTTCTCTAATATTATAGCTTTTACCACTTTTTGCAATTATTTGTGAAATGAGATAAGAGGCAATTAATCCATCTTCATTCATTGTATGTTGTTTCTTCAATGATGCAACAATAGTTGAACAATTTTGAAATTTTTTATATATTTCCAGAAAATAATATGCAATGTGCTCGTCCTTGTCATTTGGATGCTTTGTAAAAGATGTTCTCACAATCAACTTGACTTCATTGCCTCATTGGATAATGTTTTATGGCACAATAAACACATTGAATGTTGTTTATTTGCCAAAGATTTTATGAAAAGCATCTTCAGATACTCTGGCAAATAGCTGCATGCATATTTTTTTGAGACATGGGCTTATAATATTTCAAATATTTTGTTTGAAACTGTGCTTGCTCTCAGAAATCTAACTGACTTTAGTTTTGATTATGTAACAATTTAGCTTCACTTACAAAATGTGAACAAAACTTATGCACTTGTTACAAGTGTCATGGTTGAGTGAGAGTTTGTTGAGATGAGATTACGTTAGTGAGTATCCGTGGTTGTGCATTTTATAAAATTTTATGTAGTGAGTGTTGGCCAATGGCATCACTTCTTTGTGATAGGGGCGAAGTAGCAAGACATCAGCTAGTTTTGGCAGTCCAAGGGGTTTTTTTTTAAATGTCACCCTATTACCCTAAAATCTGGGAATTGAGATGAAAATATGAGTCAATTGGTGTCTCCATTGTCTGGCAGTTTCTGTCATAGAAAAAGTGTTGAACCATGGAGTTCTTTTTCTCTGCTATGGGGTAATAAAATGACAAACTACTAGTTTTGGGGTGACAATAGTGGTCATAAACTGCCTGGGAGGTGGGTACAAACCCAGGATTAGGTACCTGGCCACTTGCAGATGTGGGGCAGGTGGTTGTGAAAGAGGTTGATGCGGTCCCAATACAAACGCCCTGTAATAGAGTCTAACTGCTGATCTTGACTGGTCAATAGTTAATCAATTAGTATGTATTTGTGGTGCCATTTGGTTGCTCTGCAACCACCCACCATGAAAGCTGGAACACCTACTAGTGGGCAGTAGGGGCCAGGTTTTCCACCCACTTTTGACTCCCATGGTGTGTCTCCTAGAATGGAACTATTTCTCCCTTTCTTCCCCAAAACACCTGACCAGCAGCACCTTGGGAAAACTTCCCAAACCTGAGGCTAGAGGGTTGATGAGGCCAATGGACTTCTCAGGACACAATGGATTCCTTTAATATGCCATTAACACTATGATTACTGGAGCCTTCTATCAGATTAGACTAAATGGAACCCTGAGGCTTCTCCCTGGATTTTCATAAAATACAGTGTGAAACTCTCTTCCTTCTCTTTCCCCATCAATATCTATCTTCCTGCTAACATGAACACAACAAGCATGACTGGACAGGCACCAGAAGACAGAAAGTTTATAGCTCATCAGGATCAAGGGATAGAATGTTACAGAAATATAATGTTATAGTAATTAAATATATAGAAATATAGAAACTATAGAAAATATATTAAAATGTTAGGGTATAATATTAAAAGCTACTCTGATAAGTGAATAAGCTACATCCTCTGGGTGGGAGCTAATCTAGTGTATAGGGATATGATAGGTAAGACCAGGGGTCCCCAAACTTTGTAAACAGGGGGCCAGTTCACTGTCCCTCAGACCATTGGAGGGCCGGACAATAAAAAAAAAAACTATGAACAAATACCTAAGCACACTGCACATATCTTATTTTAAAGTAAAAAAACAAAAACGAAAACAAATACAATATTTAAAATAAAGAACAAGTAAATTTAAATCAACAAACTGACCAGTATTTCAATAGGAATTATGGGCCTGCTTTTGGCTAATGAGATGTTCAATGTCCGGTTCCATATTTGTCACTGCTAACCATAACAAGTGATATGATATGCTTCCGGAGCCGTGATGCATGCGTCCCACGTCACTGGAAGTAGTACTGTATGTGAGCAACGCTGCGCTTTTCACTGACCACCAATGAAAGAGATGCCCCTTCCGGAAGTGCAGTGGGGGCCAGATAAATGACCTCAGGGGGCCACATGCAACCCGCGGGCTGTAGTTTGGGGACCCCCGGGTAAGACCATGCCCTTTGCACAGGGCCTTGTTAGTATGTGTAAAATTATATAGAGATAAAAAGAGCTCTATGGGTCAAATAAGTTTGCAAATATGATATATATGTTTGCTCACTTATAGTTTGTATTGGATGTGGGGACAGGCTGTAAGCAGGCAGTGTCCTTATAACCTAAGGCTTAGTTTGAAGCCTAAACTTTTCCTCACACCCTTGACTGTTGCATGATAGGGGGTGGTGCACTCTTATGAGGAATCCCATTTATGCCTCAGATAAGTGGCTTTGTATCAGAGACTTTCTTGTTTGTATATTGCATTAAATGTTTTGATCTCTACACTAAAAGAAGAGGCAGAGAAGCCCATGCTAAAGGAGAGCAGAGAAAGGCCACGTAGAGGAGAATAGAAGCAGCCAAGATGGTGGTAGTACTTTACAACATTTTTATTTCTATATATTTAATTACTATTGTAAAGTAGCATACCCCAGATTCTGAAAAGTACTGTACCTTACTTCTGTGGGTTTATGTAGAGACAACAAGTCCAGATGAGTTTTGAAGGGTTTTATTTAAAAAGATTTATTTAATATTCCAGCCACATATGCTGACACAGGACATTTGCATTCCCAAATCGTGTGCACCAAATACATCTCAGGAGCTGGTTATATACCTATGTGTCACACATGGGCTGAGAAGTGCATGACATCATGGCATAAGCTTACAACATTTATTAGGGGACACACAGAAACATTAAGACTTTCAAGGCAACACAATCAAATATATTTATAATCTTTCAGGGTTTATCTTTCCTCCTTTGCCTAGAGGTATTTTACCTTCAACATTCCAGGAAGGGGGAGGAACTATAGTCAATGCAAGGTGGTATATAAATTCTTTCTCCCATTGAAAAAGAAGTTTCTCAATTAACCTTTATTTTAGTTTTAAAACTAAATGACCCATTGTCCTTGCAAGCAAGAAACTTTTAAATTTCTCTCCCTCCCCTCCCTAAAGGAAGGATGGGACAGAAAATTCTGATGTTTCCTCCTAGAATATCAATATTAATTTTTCAGCTTTTTGATACCTACTACACTATAACCTTATATTACTACAACAACACTCAACTACCTCAGTAACATGAACTTATCTGCTAGTATTCAGAAGTGTCTCTGACACAAATCCAGATGATACAGACCTACCTGGCCTTTAGCTGGACTTCCAGACCACAGAATGAAGAATGAACACCACATGGATCACAAAAGCCACTTGGAACTCCCCTGGCCTTCCTCCTAGAGATAAAGACTCTAGGACACCTTAGGACACTGAATCCTGTTCTGAACCACAAGATGCACTGAAGTATCCTTGCTTGCTCATGACTCATGATGTGGTCTTTAGTTCTGCTTTAATACTGTAACTTATCATCGATCATCCTAGTCTCTTACTTTCCTGCCTCCACCACATACAGGTTTCTTTTTCAAATTTTGCACATTTGCCAGTCGACCTAAATGGAGCTCTGCTTTGCTTGCAAAATGCTTTCTGTTTCTAAAACACCTTCCACCTACACCCTTCATTTAAAATTCTCAGGATTCTCATTATACTTGTTATTAATCAACTTAAACAATTTTACATACATTGCCTTCCCAAAGATATCTATACATAAACATAATGTCACACATGAAAATATCAACCACACTTTTATTAACACTATTGCCTTAGTTTCACTTCACCTATTAAAATACAAAATATAGTGAAGGTAAATGTTAAGACAGTAGCTCCGGTCCACATCACAGCCACCTGGCTCATGCAGGTTCGCACTTGATTCGGACAGACAGTAATGAAACAATGAAGCCAAGAACTGGTGGGCCATTAGCTTTAATCCTAGCTTGAAAATGGTGGGCACAAAATTCACACAGTAAAAAAACACTTCCCTTTCCATTCAGGGCTCCCCAAACCACTGACTTATCTGAGTTTCATAAAATCAAATGTTTTCAGCTCACCAGCCTTATTCACCTCTGTTTTTCATCTCCTTCTCTTTGCACAAACTTTGTACAAACTGGCTTCTCTTTCAGCACTCTGCCTTCTTGGCTGCTTCTCCTCTCCTCCCCATGGCCTTCCTCTGCTCTCTGATCTCTAATGCTAATCTTAGAAACCGAGAAAGTAAGCTCTCAGTCTGCCCCATTTTATAGTGTAGAAATCCAAACCTTTAATCCAATATACAAAGAAGTCTCTGATACAAAGTCACTTATCTGAGGCATAATGGGATGCCTTAAAAGGGTGGGAAAGACTTAGTTTTAAAACTTAGCCTTCAGCTATAACAACCCTGCCTGCTTACAGCCTGTCCTTTACACCCAATGTAAACTATAAGTGAGCAAACCTATACATCTGTTGGAATCCATGGGAGTCTGAAAAGACCAGTGTAGTAGGCTTTATTGAAAGGAAGAAAGCAACACTGTTGGGCACTAATCCAGGGGGACAGGCATGAGTACAGACTAGGGGGCAAATTTTTATAGTGTTTGGGAGAGTCTGAGGAGGTACTGAGCCAGAAGTTCTGGTATATCCCCTCCTGTAAATTTACAGTTTCAGCTTTTTGGAACACTCCTCCTTAGGATGCTTGACCAGCTTCTTGGAACTCTTCTGCCTCAGGGACAATTATCCAGTAAATAAGGTTGAGGTCCAACAGTCAGGCAGAACAGCCAAAGGGCATTTGGTATTTCTGATAAATTCATATATCTATCAGTATCATATTTACAAACTTATTTGACTGACAGTATACAATAAGCAATGAATAGAAAAAACCACAACTACATTGAATAATTTCCTTGTGCCATATGGCTATTAAAATGAACTGCTGGGTAACTCCTTATCAATAAACATAAATAGCCTAATTTTTGGCACAAAGTAATGGATTCAAATTTAGACACATAATATATATGACAAAGGTTTCTCTTTACATGAAAGAAAAAATTATGATATTGTTGTAAGGTACCAAAAAGCAGCAAAATTAATATTGATATTCTAAAGGTCAGGTTTTCCTGTTCTTTCTTTGGAAAATGGAGAAAAAACAATAAAGATGTCTCCTGACTTACAAGGATGATGAGGGACTGTAAGGCCAGGAGCTGTCATCGTGACCATTCATGCAGGTTCCCATTGGATTTGGGCAGACGATAAAGAATTGGTGGAGTCAGAGGATGGGGGGGCCATCCTATTTATTGGTGTCTCACCAAGACAGGCAAACCACAAAAGAAGACAAAGGAAAAGCAGAAAACCAGCTCTTCCCATGAAGGGCAAGGGATCAGGGGAGCCCCTGCAATTGTGATAGCAGGAACTGTGTGTCTGAGCTCCTGGTCTGTCCCACTTTATAGTGTAGAAAACCAAAATCCCTTAACCCAATATACAAACAAGGAAGTCTCCGATACAAAGTCACTTATCCAAGGCATAATTGGATTTCTCATGAGAGTGCACCACCCAGATCATACAATCAGTCAAGGGTGTGGGGAAAAGCTTAGTCCCAAAACCAAACCTCAGGCTACAACAACCTGGCCTGCTTATAGCCTGTCCCCCACACCCATTATAAGTCACAAGCGAGCAAACATATATATCATGTTTACAAACTTATTTGAACAACATTCCACCCCTTTTGCTCGCTTTACAATCTAAACCACAGGCATCTTCCATGATGGTCACTGTGCAAAGAGTAGGATACATTGCATAAACAGAAATAGTACCAACTCCAGCAATAGGATTAACAGATCAAAAACTATGGGCGAAATGAGAGAGCTGTCAGTGGCACCAAGAGAGGCAAATCTTTTTCCTCTGGCAGAATACAGGCCAGAGTTTTATCTGCAGACAGCACTGTAGCTGGCACCAGAGGCCGCCCTGAGCGGGCATACCAAACCTTATTGGCCAATGCACCAGCATCTGTTGGTTCTATGTGTAGTAAAATAGGGGAACTCATTATTGGCCATAAAGAAATTACAAAGGTGCCCTTCAAAATGCTGTCCCCTTGAGCACTGAAGGGATAATACACTTCTACCTTAGGTGGCCAGGTGCTGGTTGCCCAAGGAGTTAACTGGAGGTCCACCTCTAGCCCCTTTCCCCATGGTGCCAACAAGGCCACCCATCTCAGATGGGGGGCCTGTACAGTCCAGGGCCAAGTCCATTGAAGCCGTTGTCCTTTAAGAAGGGCTGTTGGAGCAGGCAAGAGCACGTTGCCCTGCTGTCCGAAACCTGGCTTGAGTAAAATGTCCTTAGTGCATATCTGCAACTGAATAGGGGCAGCTGTCCAATGCAGGAGGGCCTCTACTGGAGCTGGGCTTCCCCGTCGAGGTCGCTCATTCAAAATCCGAAGTACTGTCAATAAGCGGCGCGTCCATCCAGTAAGAGAGCTGGTGAGCCCCTCCTGTCACAGTCCCTGCTTTAAGAGTCCATTATAACGCTCAATGATGCCAGCAGCCTGGGGGTGGTAGGGACCATGGTACTTCCAGTCCACCCCCAGCTTTTGAGCCCATTGCCTCACCGTTGAACCAGTGAAGTGGGTACCATTGTCACTTTCAAGGACCAGCGGTCACCCGTATGCAGCACTCAGGCAGTCCAGAGCCTGTATGACTGCCCTCTGGTCAGGGTTAGAGTGGGGTAAGCAGCAAGCAGCCCGGTGGCAGTATCTACACAAGTGACTGCATACTGGTACCCTTCTGACTTTGGTAAGGGTCCAATGATGTCTATCTGCCATCATGTCAGTGGGACATGACCCCTCTGGATCTGTCCTGGTGACACCAGTGGTCTCCGAGGGTGTTCCTTGGAACATACTGCACATTGCTCACAGGCTGCAAGTACCTCTGCATAGGACACAGGCAAGTTCCAAGCCTTAACCGTAGCCCACATAGTTTTCTGTCCTGCATGGAGCAGGCGCCAGTGGAGCCACTGTGCCCCATCACCTGCAGGTGCAGTCTCCAACCATCGCACCCTTGCCAACGTATCTGCCTCATCATTCCCAGGATGGGCTAGAGGGGCATGCCCTGTGACATGATATACTGTCACCTGCTTCTGGTGTCCTATTTCCCATAAGTCCTGCCACATGGCCTGACCCCATAATGGATGTTGCATTACCATCCACTGGTTAATGTGCCAAGTAGCAATCCAAAGGGTCAGTCCACGATAGACAGCCCAACTGTCAGTACAGATCACCAGAGGTGAAGGTTCATTATGGGCAACTAGCCAAACAGCTCTTAATTCTGCCCATTGGCTGCTTTGGCCTGTACCCGTGTCCATCCAAATAGTCTCAGTGGCCGGATGGAAGGCAATAGCCATCCATTTGGCAGGTTGGCCCCTGCTGGAACCATCAGTATACCAGGCATCTTCGGGGATGGGCACCCACCCCTCCTGGTAAGGACTGACCTCAGGTTCTGCCTCCTGAGCCCCAGTTGCACCTGACTCTAAGGTCGCATAGGTGACTGGACCCAAGACTTCCTGCAGTTCTGCCCTCAATGGGCTGGTGCTAAGAGCACAGCGTTGTTGCAGATAGGCACCCCACTTGGCCAGGGTAGACATTTGGGCCATACCACTACATGGTTTAGTTGCCCAATCTCTCACCCATCCAGCTATAGGGTATGTTGTTTTGACTGTAACTGGTGTTGTGGTTGTAATACTCTCAGTTGCCAGGAGGGCAGCATACACAGCTGCCAGCTGCTTCTCTACTAATGAGTAACGAACTTCAGCACCTTTCCACAATTGGGACCAAAATCCAATAGGTTGCCTTAGGCACTCTGTCCGCTGCCACAAGCCCCATCCAAACCCCTCTGAGGTTACATGAACATCCAGCTCACAGGGCCTGGCAGGATCAAACACATTCAAGGCCTGTGCCACCTTGACAGCTCTCTTAGCAGCTGCAAATGAACCTTGCGCCTGCTCAGTCCAATCCCAGCGAACCCCCTTTTGAATAAGGTTGTACAAGGGGCGTAGTAACTGAGCCAAATGCGGTATAAATGCTCGCCAATACCCCAACAAACCTAAGAATTCCTGTAACTGTTTTACCGTAGTGGGCATGGGGTATGCTTGAATCTTATCTATAACTGCGTCAGGGATAACTTTTGTCTTACCCGACCAGACAACTCCCAAGAATTTAACAGATAACCCAGGTCCTTGTAATTTGTTCTCGTTAACTGCCCAGCCACACACTTTCAAATGGGATAGCAGGGTAGGGACTGCTTGCTCCAATTCTGAAAGAGAATCACTAGTTAGCATAATATCATCAATATAATGGTACATGCGGACTACCTCTGGCTGTTTCCATTTAGCCAGGTCAGAAGCCACCAGCCCATGGCACAAGGTGGGGCTATGCAAATAGCCCTGGGGTAACACTGTAAAGGTCCATTGTCTCCCTTCCCAACTGAAGGCAAATTGGTCTTGACTCTCTGCGGCTATATCAATAGAGAAAAAAGCATTGGCCAAGTCTGCCACAAAGTGGTATGTCCCCAACTCATGGCTTAGCCGATCCATCATGTTAGCTATTGAGGGAACAGCAGCGTGCAAAGGGGGAACAACTTTATTAAGTTCCCTGTAATCTACTGTCCATCTGCTTTGCGCACAGGCCATACTGGGGAGTTGTAAGGACTGTGTGCTGGCCGGATGATCCCCACATTTTCTAGTTCAAGGATTGTCCCTGTGACTTCTTCATAACCACCTGGCAGGCAGTACTGCTTGGTGTTAGTCACACGCCGAGGGATGGGTAATTGCAAAGGGGAATGTGATGCATGTCCCCGCAATACTGCCTTCACAACCCTGATCTGCAGCCGGAACTCCCCAGCTGTTGTTTCCAACCACAATCCTTGCAAGACATCTACCCCCAAAATATATTCAGGAATAGGAGATACATACACCTTATATGGCTTAGAAGGCAGTCTCCCTATCCCTAATGGAATAGTTATTGGCTTCACTTGGACAGTTTGGCCCCCATAACCTTCAATGGCCACTGGGGTCCCAGCAAACCGCTGTGGGTTTCCATAGACAAGGGAACATTCTGCACCTGTATCCACCAAGGCCAACACCTGTTGTACATTGGAAGGGGACCAGTGGATAGCCAGTTCCACATGTGGCCTCCGGTCCCCGCCCATCCCCATTAGACGGGTCCCTCGGCCTTTTTCCTATTCAAACTGGTACAATGGGTCTTGGGAGTTCCCCTCTCCCTCGGCTGTCTCTATCATATAATCTTGTAACCGAGCTGTGCGCGCATCAAATGTTTTATTGGTAGCTGCTGGGGCCTTTCGTCTCAGTGGCTGGAACTTCTGTTCTGGTTTAAGTTGCCGCCAAAGCTCCAAAAGAATTTTATTAGACTGGCCATCCAATTTCCCCTTATCTGCTCCAGCCGCAATCAAGTCTACCCACATCTGCGTTCGGGTAACCTTTACAGGCCCGTTTCCCTTGTTAGTTGGGGGGGAAACATAGGCAGCAGCCCTCACTGCTTTATGATCCCAAGCGGCCTCCAGCTCTCCAAAATCTGCTACCATCTGTGTAACTGCATTGATGGGCTGCCCCACATAGGGGCCCAAGATAGCCACAACTGACCCAAAAAGGGCCGACGGGGCGCTAGCAAGGACAAATTCCCTCATTTTGGCTGTAAACACTTTTTCGTCTGGCCACGGAGACCCAGGGTTGAAAACAGCATTCTTCATACCTAGTTCTTGAAGGACCTTTACTAACTCACTGTAGCACTGCCACCGACTCATTGCCCCGGGCAGTTCTCCAGCATTCTGCCAGACCATACGAATGGCAGCCATCACCCATTCTAACAGGGTATGGTCTCCTGGGTTGCCATGCCAGTTCTGAAGACGCTGCCTCAAGGAAGAGTGTGTGGTAATGGCGGCCAATTTCTCCATCTCTGTTCCGGAGAGCATGATGCCATCCACCCCTATATCCCATAATCGTAGTAACCAGGCTACCAGGGATTCAGTAGGTTTCTGCCTAAATTGTGCCCCCAACTCCATCAGCTCTGCCTGGGTATAGGGCCGGACCACAGAGTGTTCCATTACCTGGGCAGGAGGCTGTGGCTGCCCCTGAGGGACTCTTTGTTGCTGGGTTTTTACCTTCTTGGTGACAACTGGTCGGGCTCTCAGTGTGCGTATGGCAGCTTCAGCCGCAGCCTTCTCATCCTCAGAAGAGGAGTCGCAAGCGCCTGCTCCCGCTGACTCAAAGCCAATCCACTGGCACGGATGCTGCTGCTCCTTTGGTGACCGTTTAGGTTCCTGTGGCTGCTGGCTTTTGGCCAGAAGCTGAGACTCGAGCTCTTGAATCCACAGTTGTTTCTCCAACAACTGCCGGTGAAGACGTTCAGCTTCCAAGGTAAACTGCAACTTTCGAACCCGTAATTCCTTCTCCAGTGCTTGCTCCAGTTCCAGCCTTTTCTGCCGTTCTGTTTGTAATTCATGCTGAAGCTTTTGACCTCGGGCAGTTTCCTCTTGAGTAAAAAACATGTAGCCAATGGCCCCTAAAAGGACAGCCATGGGGAGCCAGAGGAGCAACCAGTACTCTATCCCACCCATCAAGGGTGGTGGCTCCATACCAATCTCTGAATCCTGCCAGAAACTATGCCAGTTGTAAGGCCAGGAGCCATCATCATGACCATTCACATGCAGGTTCCCATTGGATTTGGGCAGACGATAAAGAAATGGCGGAGTCAGAGGATGCGGGGCCATCCTATTTATTGGTGTCTCACCAAGACAGGCAAACCACAAAAGAAGACAAAGGAAAAGCAGAAAACCAGCTCTTCCCATGAAGGGCAAAGGATCAGGGGAGCCCCTCCAATTGTGATAGCAGGAACTGTGTGTCTGAGCTCCTGGTCTGTCCCACTTTATAGTGTAGAAAACCAAAATCCCTTAATCCAATATACAAACAAGGAAGTCTCCGATACAAAGTCACTTATCCAAGGCATACTTGGATTTCTCATGAGAGTGCACCACCCAGATCATACAATCAGTCAAGGGTGTGGGTAAAAGCTTAGTCCCAAAACCAAACCTCAGGCTACAACAACCTGGCCTGTTTATAGCCTGTCCCCCACACCCATTATAAGTCACAAGCGAGCAAACATATATATCATGTTTACAAACTTATTTGACCAACAGGGACATTTGTTTTTAAGTTCTATAAAAGCATTAAGGTTATCTGAAGAACTCCTTTTTGCTTTCAATAAGAGGCAAAATTAACATACCACCCTACACTGATCTTAGCTCTCCTTCCCTTCATGGAATCCTGAAATTAAAGTGTACTTCTAGGCAAAAAAGAGAAGATAAATACTGAAAGGATTTGTGAATGTCTTTGTATTACCTTGAAAGTTTTAACATTTTCTGTAAATCCCCTAGACAAATGTTATAATCTTGTTAATGACTGTGTCCTGCTGTCATGCCCCCTCCCCAACCTGTATATGGTCAAAGTGTATATAACCAGCCTCTGAAATGTACTCAGGGCTCAAGTATTGGGACTGCTATGCCCCATGTCAGCCATATGTGGCTAGCATATTTAGCAAATCTCCTCCTTCAATAAAATTCTTCAAAATTCATCTGAACATGGTGTCTCTACATAAACCCTATGGAGTGAGGTACAGTGCCTTTCAGAATCTGGGGTAAGGTACTTTGTAACATATCATAACTGGTATCAAAACAACCATATGAGAAAATAAAAGGCACCACTACATCCTGATATCCACTGAAAGCATTTCCTTCTAAAAATTAATAGCTACCACACCTAATAGAAAACCCTGGAGCTGCCTACAACATAAGGCAGCAAGAGATTAAGAGAACTGAAAATAAACACCAAAAATATTTGGGTAACTTAGAGTACATTTTAAGGTAAAACCTGGTCCCATAAATACACAAAATCCTTTTAGTAGGTTCAGTAGACCGGGAATATCTACATTCACATGCAATTCATAACAAACTCAAATAATACACCACAGTTAAAAGATAAAACAGAAACACACATAACTATAAAGGTAATTGAAAGGTATCGCAATCGGCAATGGAGCACAGCTTTCAAAACTGTTGCATGCAACTAAAAAATGTGTAAAAACATTTTTTAAAATAACCTAAGCAACAAATAACATTCCATAAACATAACTACTTCACTGTGAAGCCAGTATCCAAGGCCACCATCACAGCCACCTGGCCCATGCAGGTTCTCATTGGATTCAGACAGTCGATAAAGAAACAATGGAGCCAAAAACTGGTGGGCCATTATCTTTAATCCTAGCTTGCACCCGGCGGACAAGTAAAAACACACACTGGGCTCCAAAACCCACTCACATTCAGTGCTCACAAAGCTACAGACTTATCCGAGTTTTCTAGAATCAAAGGTTTCTAGCTCAACAGACTTATTCACCTCTGTTCCCCATCTCCTTCCTTCTTCCTACACAAACTCTGCCATTTTGGCTGCTTCTCCTGGCCTCCTCCATGTGGCTTCTCTCTGCTCTCTAATGCTAATCTCAGGAATCAAGAGCACAAACTCTTGTTTTGCCCCCATTTTATAGTGTAGAAATCAAAACCTTTAATCCAATATACAAAATAGGGAAGTCTCTAATACAAAGTCACTTATCTGAAACATAATGGGATTGTACCACCCCACATCAAAAAGGGTGGAAAAGGCTTAGTCCTAAAACCAAGCCCCAGGCTACAAGAATTTTGTTTGCCCACAGCCCACCCCTAACACACATTAATATCACCTGGGTGACAGGCTTCCATGTGGGCAGCGCCATCTTTAACAAAGTGAGCATAACATATTTTATCTGCCCAACATCCACAATACTCCAAATATTCAAATCTACCATGCTTACAAAAATGCTTGCCACTTTTTAAAAACTGACCCTACTGGATGATAAACCACCTTCCTACACATTTCAATGAACAAAAAAAGTGCCATGAACTGTAAAAAAGTACCAGAGAACTTTAAAACTTACTGTTGACAATGCCATTATAAAGAGAAAAGTCAGGCTTTCTGTCCAGTTTTTTCTTTGGAAAATGGAAGAAAAAGAATATAGAAGTCTCCTGAGTTACCAGGATGACTAGGGTCATTTGGTTTTAAGTTCTCTGAAATGATTAAGGTTATCTGAGAAACTCCCTTTTGCTTTCAATAAGAGACAAAATTTACATACCACCCTACACTGATCTTAGCTCTTCCTCCCTTCCTGGAATCCTGAGACTAACATTTACTTCTAGGCAAAGGAGGAGAGATAGAAACTAAAAGGATTTGTGAATGTCTTTGATTGTATTACCTTGAAAGTTTTAATGTTAATCTTGTTAATGTAATGTAAAAATTGTTAATGATTGTGTCTTGCTGTCATGTATAACCAGGCTCTGAGATTTAATTGAGGGACACGATTTGGGACTGTTATGCCCCGAGTGAACCATATGTGACCAGCATATTTAACAAATCTTCTCCTTCAATAAAATTCTTCAAAATTTATCTGGACTCGGTGTCTCTAAGTAAACCTGATGGAGTAAGGTACAGTGCCTTTCAGAATCTGGGGTATGGTACTTTATAACATTACTTTCTTTACAGCTCTTCTAACCCTCCATCTAGAACTCTGTAAGAAAGTTATCTGTATGGCCAGTAGGTACGGCCATCATCACAGCCACCTGGCCCATGCAGGTTCACATTTGATTTGGACAGACAGTAATTGTTGGGCAGATAAAATGTATTATGCTCACTTTGTTAAAGAGGCCGTTGCCCAGGTGATATTAATGTGTGTTGAGGATCTTTGTAGCCTGGGGCTTGGTTTTGGGATTAAGCTTTGCCCACCCTTTTTGATGTGGCGCGGTGCAATCCAGTCATGCCTCAGAAAAGTGACTTTGTATTAGAGACTACCCTATTTTGTATTGTAGAGCCAGGAGACACGGCCAGGGCCACTATCACAGCAGCCGCCTGGCCCATGCAGGTTTGCATTGGATTCGGACAGTCGGTAAAGAAACCATGGAGCCAAAAACTGATGGGCCATAGCCTTTAATCCTACCTTGCACCCGGCGGGCAAGTAAAAATACACACTGGGCTCCAAAAACCCAGTCACGTTCAGTGCTCACAAAGCTACTGATTTATCCAAGTTTCCTAGAATCAAAGGTTTCTAGCTCACCAGACTTATTCTCCTCAGTTCCCCATCTCCTTCTTTATCCCAGATACAAACTCTGTACAAACTGGCATCTCACTCAGCACTCTGCCATCTTGGCTGCTTTTCCTGGCCTTCTCCACGTGGCCTCCTCCCGCTGCTGGCTCTATTCTCTCTGCTCTCTCATGCTAACCTCAGAAACCAAGAGCCCAAGCTCCCGCATTGTCCCCATTTTATAGTGTAGCTTTACAACCTCTAATCCAATATACAAAATAGGGTAGTCTCTAATACAAAGTCACTTCTCTGAGGCATGATTGGATTGTACCACCCCACATCAAACAGGGTGGGAAAGGCTTAATCCCAAAACCAAGCCCCAGGCTATAATAATCCTGTCTGCCCCTAACACACATTAATATCACCTGGGCGATGGCATCTTTAACAAAGTGAGCATAATACATTTTATCCGCCCAACATGTATATTGGATTAAAGGTTGTGAAGTTACACTATAAAATGGGGGCAGAATGGGACTTGGCGCTTGGTTCCTGAGATTTTCAGCAGAGGAGAGCAGAGAAAGGCCAAGTGGAGGAGGCCAGGAGAAGTAGCCAAGATGGGGAGTGCTGAGTGAGATGCCAGTTTGTGTAGAGTTTGTATCTGGGATAAAGAAGGAGATGGGGCCCTGGCCGGTTGGCTCAGCGGTAGAGCGTCGGCCTAGCGTGCGAAGGACCCAGGTTCGATTCCCGGCCAGGGCACATAGGAGAAGCACCCATTTGCTTCTCCACCCCTCCGCCACGCCTTCCTCTCTGTCTCTCTTTTCCCCTCCCGCAGCCAAGGCTCCATTGGAGCAAAGATGGCCCGGGCGCTGGGGATGGCTCTGTGGCCTCTGCCCCAGGTGCTAGAGTGGCTCTGGTCACAACACGGCGACACCCAGGAGGGTCGCAACATGGCGACGCCCAGGATGGGCAGAGCATCGCCCCCTGGTGGGCAGAGCGTCGCCCCCTGGTGGGCGTGCCAGGTGGATCCCGGTCAGGCACATGCGGGAGTCTGTCTGACTGTCTCTCCCTGTTTCTAGCTTCAGAAAAATGCAAAAAAAAAAAAAAAAAAAAAGAAGGAGATGGGGAACTGAGGAGAATAAGGCTGGTGAGCTAGAAACCTTTGATTCTAGGAAACTCGGATAAGTCTGTGGCTTTGTGAGCACTGAGTGTGACTGGGTTTTGGAGCCCAGTGTGTATTTTTACTTGCCCGCCGGGTGCAAGCTAGAATTAAAGGCTATGGCCCATCAGTTTTTGGCTCCATGGTTTCTTTACCGACTGTCCGAATCCAATGCGAACCTGCATGTGATTGGCCATGATGGCGGCTCCTGGCTTTACAGTAATAAAACAATGGAGCCAATAACTGGTGGGTCAACAACTTTAATCCTAGCTTGCACCTTATGGGCAAGTAAAAACACACACTGGGCTCCAAAAACCCACTCATTCAGTGCTCACAAAGCTACTGACTTATTTGAGTTTTCTAAAATCAAAGGTTTCTAGCTCACCAGACTTACCTCTGTTCCCCATCTCCTTTTCTCTGCACAAACTCTGCACAAACTGGCTTCTCACTCAGCACTCCACCATCTTGGCTGCTTCTTTTGGCCTCCTCCATGTGGCCTCTCTCTGCTCTCCACTCTGCTTTCTCCTCTAATACTAATCTCAGGAACCGAGAAAGAACAAGCTCACGGTCTGCCCCAGTATATAGTGTAGAAATCTGAAACCTTTAATACAATATACAAACAAGAAAGTCTCTGATACAAAGTCACTTATCTGAGACATAATGGGATTCCTCATAAGAGTGCACCACCCCACATCATGCAGTCAGTCAAAGGTGTGGGGAAAAGCTTAGTCTTAAAACTAAACTTAGAGCTGTAATGACCCGACCTGCTTACAGCCTGTCCCCCACACCCAATACAAACTATAAGTGAGGAAACATGTAAACATTATATTTACAAACTTATTTGATCAACATTATTACATTGACATGTTATCAAATGAATAAACATTAAATTAAAAAATACCAAATTTAATCAATGATAGCCTTATAAAATAATTTCAAAGGAACAATGATGAAAATACTACTTCCAAGGCCAGATTGCTCAAAGCTTCCAGGGCTGTGCTTTCTGACAAAGGTGAATATGCCCTGGGGCCATATTCAGCCAACAAGGTTGCATTTAATATTATCAAGGGGATCTGGCTGGATGTTAATTCTGGGATCTGAATAGAAGGAACACCTCCTCACAAGCACCTACAATGCAGAGGACGTTTCCCAGGACACACAATGATCCTGCCCCAAAGCTCAGTAGTACTCAGAAGACAAACCCTACCCCACAAGAAACAGGATGATGAGTGACATACAATACAAACAGCAGGTCATTCTGCTGATCTTACACAGGGAGCAGAAGCAAATTCCCTACAAACAGTCTGGGAGCTCTTCTCTTCTGGTGGCCAGCTGCACCTTCTCCCTGAACCTCTAGCTCACTCGCATCCTCTCTGTCCCATTCCGCACCCCGTTATCCCTGGGCCGGGGGATACACTCACATTTATCCAAGCTCTGCACTGCCTGACTAGTGAACTGCGGCCCTGCCCAGAAGCCTCACACCTCACGTCCAAGCCTTGCTGCTTCTTCTGCTGTGTCTCATCTGAACCTTCACGCGGCCCATTTTCCCTTGGCCCAGCCCCGCCCCGCATCTACACCGGCCCCATCTCTCACCTCCCTGCTGATCCTGCCTTAGGCCTCGCGACAGGCCCAGCAGCTCACACACAACTTCAGTTTTCAATGGTTCATTTACATAAAAACAGCCATGAAACTGGTACACTCGTTCACGTTTACTTTAGCAAAATAAATTCATTGTCATTTTATAAAACTAAAAACTGCCATTGAAAACGCCTTCTTTAGAGAATATAAACAGGAATCACAGCATGGGAGACATTCTGAAATGCAATAACCCTAAAGGGACACGATGATTTCAAGGGAAATGGTAGAAAAACTGCGCAGTGGGGCGAATAAAGGGTGATGGTCATTCCAAGGAAAATACTACAAGAATTAATCAATATAAATGCAACAATTAATTCCTTCTCACAGTCACAGCAAAAACTTAATTGTGAAACCCTCCTGTATTAGGAAAACCTTATACAAATAGATATTATACAACTGTTGTTAAGATTTAGAGCAAAAATCATCACTGCAAACTGTAGCGCTTCCTATCGATAAGCTTTAGTCACTCGGTGATTCCAACTTTTTCTGTACTTAATATAAACTCCATAACACAAACTCCCACTTACATCACAGTTACAAAAAAAAACTATCATTGAAATATATTCAACACATCTCTCATTCAGAGACGGATCATCACTCCTTCAAAAGTGATAGCCTGCTTCAAAAAAAATCAGTAAGGCCTGACCTGTGGTGGCGCAATGGATCAAGCACGGATCTAGAATGCTGAGGTTGCTGGTTTAAAACCCTGGGCTTGCCTGGTCAAGGCACATATGGGAGTTGATGCTTCCAGCTCCTCCCCCCTTCTCTCTCTCTGTCTCTCCTCTCTTTCTCTCTCTCTCTCTCTTCTCTAAAATGAATAAATAAAAATTGAAAAAAAGTTAAAAAAAAAACAAAACCTTGGGCTTGCTCAGTCAAGGCACATATGGGAGTTGATGCTCCCTGCTTGTCCCCCCTTCTCTCTCTCTTTCACTCTTTCTCTCTGTCCTCTAAAATAAATAAATAAATAAAAATTTAAAAAAATCAGTAAGGACAGAACAAACCTTATGTCAGTGCTGGTCAACCTGGTTTCTTCTGCCCACTAATGGGCATTCCAGCTTTCATGGTGGGTGGTAGTAAGTTGTTTTATAAAGATTTATTCTGACAAACTTAGTGAAAATCTGACATAAAGTATTTGGTAAATAATTATTGTTATATGCTTTAACTTGCTGTAACTCTGCTTTATAAATTTTATAAAATAAAGTTACTTCCCTATTTTATAAATCACCATTACTGTGGAACCGGTGGGAGGTTAGAAAATTTTACTGCCAACAGAGATACAAAAGTGGGTAGTAGGTATGAAAATGTTGACTACCTCTGCCTTATGTGCATTCCGCCCTTAGTAGAGGATCCATTCTACAGCACACCTGCACTACGATGTCATTCCCGAGATGCCCACACGAGGGCGCCAGACTTTCGCGTTGACGGCATATTTGAGAAGAACCGCATTAGACTAGACACAGAGATATCACCATAGAAACAGTGTATCTTTCCCTCCTGGCCTTCCTCTAAAAATCCGCAACAAAAAAGTAACTACAGAGCTCTTCTCGCTACAAGTTACCAAATGAAGTTCTCAATAACACACAAAATGAATTAAACTGGCAGTCACAATGCCACTGGAACTGAAACGTAATAAAAAACACTGCGCATGATACACAGTCTTCACTGCACAGATGAGCAAGAAAAAAAACCCTGACGGTCCCCCACTTTCTCACTTTTCTTCAGAACCTATGTTACCACATCGAATGCACCTCATCTTCACGTCGCCTCGACGACTGCCTCTCTCAGAGCCTGATTGGCGGTCCCCACGCCTCTTCCCACCGCGGGTCTGGACTGCGTGGTTCTGAGCCCGCCCCGCACCTCTCTTCTCCCCGCTGCCGCCTCCCGCCTCCTTCCTGCGCGCCTCGGGCCTCAGGGGCCCGCCACACCCCTCCTCGTTCTTCTAGGTTTCAGGGACCCATAAAAAAGAAACAAACAAACAAACAAAAAAAAAAAAAACCAGGGACTTTATCAAATTAAAATCAACTATTTTAAAAAAACTATTCACACAATAAAAACACAAACCAGAAATGGAAAGGACATGTTTACGCACCATGTACCTGATGAAACATTTCTGTTCCATAAACCGACAAAACCACAATGCATTTCTGATCAATACTCACATAGCACTCTGAAACAAATAGCCCCACTGAAAATGAATTTTTATCTAAACAGACTCCAGGCGGAGGAACACAGTGTGGACAAGAAAGGGTTCAGTGGAATAAGACCTCCTCCTGATCTGATAGAAATTCATGAATTGAACAGGTCAAGGTGGGAACTCACAACCCTGGCACATCACTTCTTTACCAAAGGCTTCTCTTTGCCATCACTGAGCTGTGTCTGGCCACTCTGTGCATCAATAGGATTATACCTTTGACCTGCCCCTGACAGTCCCCTCCTGCAAAACAGTGACAGCACAAACTCTTTTCTACTTGCTCATCCTGTCTGGCTCTGGCTCTCAGGCCCTCGTGGAATCTTTCCTCCTTTCTTTTATTTCACATGCATTAAAGAAATTACCTCTATCTACCCTCTAAAATAAATAAAACAAAAGAACAAACAAAAAATAATTAAAATATAAAGACTGGGCTTGCCTGGTCAAAACACAAATGGGAGTTGCTGCTTTCTGCTCTTCCCCCCTTCTGTCTCTCTCCACTCTCCAAAATGTTTTTTTAAATAAAGAAACAAATTTAAAAAATTGTTACAATGAGAGCCTCTGCAAGATTGGAGATCTGTTGCAGTAATATAATGTTATAGTAATTAAATATATAAAAATATAAAAAATATAGAAGATACATGAAAGTAATTAAGATATAATATTAAAAATAAGAAAATTAAATAAAGTTATGCCATCTGAATAGGAATTAATATAGTGTGTGTAGATGTGATAAACAGACTCTGACTTTCAAGCAAGGCCCAGTTAGTGTGTGTATGAAGTTATACATAGATAAGAAGTGGCTTGATGTCATAACTTTGTAAGTTAATTGTTGACAAATGCCATCATCTTGGACCCACTGGAGAGTTTTTAAAGTCTGATATTGGCTGCAGCAACAGGCTTCTGCTCTGATACACTCTTATTTTTCATATTCAAATGTCTATACAATTTTTGAGATGTCGGTTTTTTGTCTGCTTTAATTAGTTGTTGGATCCAGGAGGAGTAGTTTATTTTCATTTTATTTATTTATTTTTTTTGTAAAGTACTCAATCCACAATTCTGTGGTTTTTCATAGAGACACCAAGTCCAGATAAATTTTGAAGAGTTTTATTAAAGAAGAAAATTTATTAAATATGTCAACCACATATAGCTTACACAGGGCAGCAGATGCAAATTGTGTGCATCTATAATATTCTAGGGGCTGGTTATATACCCTTAATATTACATGGGTGGGGAAAAAGCCTGACATCATGGAATAAGCTTATAACATTTGTTTTCTCCTATATAGGTTTGGGAAAAGGATGAAGGTGGAGATAGAAACAATTCATTAGCAAGTTTATAACATCTGTCTATAGGATTCATAAAAAGATGCTATTACATATTAAAACTTACAAGGCAACACAATGGTAAAAATGTCACTTTACATATTAAAAGATATTCCTATATTTTCTAGTGTTCATTTGTTATTCCTTTGTTTAAAGATACATACATTAACTACCTGCTTTCAGGAGGGGAGAGGTAGTTTTATGGGGAAAATGCCTGTAAATGGCCCATTAATATGAGGTTTATTTTAATTTTTTTGTTCCTACACCTGGCTAGCTATTGATTTGCTTCCTTATAGATGTGGGGTGAGGTCAGAGAATCCAAATCTCCTCCCCTCTGCATTTACAATTCAATGCTATTGGTCATCTGGGTATGATGCTAATCACACAACTACAAAGATCATTTACAAAATTTCTCTTAATGCATAGCTCTAATTAATAAAATATTCAAGCTTTTTAAAATATTAATATTAATCCTGTAGTTTTTGGTACCTTACAACAATCCCTACTGTTTTATTTCCTGAGTCAAATTATTTACTTAATTTACTAAATAGCATGAAGCTGTTGTGTAGAAGATATTAACTTATAACATGTAATAGATATTTAACAAACAGCATTAATAGCAATACAGTTCACTAAAGAAACAAAAAATACTGATTGATTTTCTAAAAATTGTACAAACCTTTTGCAACTTACATAAAATTATTTGGCTTTTATAACAATTTACTTTTTGTCAGAACTATTTCACCTTTAATGACAAATAAGTTGACTTTCTTTTTACCCTAGTTTTCATTTACACAAAGTCTGATTAAAAGGAAGTCCTTAGTAAGTTTCTTTATGCATTTGCTGTACATAAGCCAACCAGAATCCAGTTTGTGGTTGAAAAAGGGCACGCCATCTTTGTACCTTAGCAGCAGTGGGAGTAGTCAGGATCATGGTTTGTGGACCCATCCACATGGGAGTCTATCCTTGACTTATGTACTTGATCTCCTGGTAATTCTGAAAGTGCCTCTTGGACAGTCTTTTGAACAGTTTGCTGAGTAACCTGTAAATTCTGCAAATACTTAGGGAAAGGGTGGTTACATTACATTTCCTATTTGATTCATGCACTTTATTTGCCCTGAACCTTTGGGTACCTGTGGGCACAATGTAACTTCAAATTAGTTTCTACTTAATTTTGGCTTTTTTTTCTACTAGCTTTGAGACTGTAGACACAAATACATGTCCAATATTAGAATGGGCAAGCTAAATCTGAAAAGAATCATATATAGCAATTTCCTAACAATTATCAATTATTTTATTAAAGTGTATTTCTAAATGTTTACTTTGAAAAATTCATTTTCTGTTGGTAAGATCTTTTTCTAATTGTTTTTGAATAAACCTTTGGCAATAAGGATCCCAAGACCCTACTGGTTTTGGGTGGCATCTTTCTAATTAAATTCCTATGTCCTGATTTTTAGACAGCCTGGAAAAATATAAAATAAACAATAAAATTCAAATAGGTAATGTTAACAAATACTATAACAAGCATCTTAATACAATAAAATGACTAAGCAAAGTTCTAACTAATATAACAGGATCCAAAATAAAATTGTTACAGTCACAAATGTTCTTAACATATTAATGTAATTTCACTAAATCTATGTTGACAGCATTGCTGCTTTATATTATTTACAAATGAACCTAATTTCTATTTTAGTCTGAGAAATGTCCTAAGTAGCATGAGTCATTAATATTCAGGAAAAGTATACAAGACACTGGAACTGTGGTCACATTTCTACACTTTGCAGCTAGAGACTAAGCCCTAATAATTGTTTCTAGCTGGAATTAGGAGCAGGTCCCAGCCTACAATAGGCATGGGGCATTGAGAAAAGAGGAATAAAGAAGACACTATACATTAAACAAAGTGACAGAAATTAGACAGTTAATACCCACAGTAGTGCTCTTCAAGAGATAAATAAAACTTAACTATTCAGGCAAGGCATAGTAAATGGCCCTCATGTTTACAAGAAATGAGATCAGTTTTAACTGCTACTTGGAAGAAATACCTTACGTTTGTAAAAGGTGCCGTGAGATGCGGCCAATAGCCTTGGGCACCTTTTAGCCTTCAGTGGTAAATCTGAGTAGGCTGGGTAAGGTCAGGTCACAGGTAGCTGGATTAGGGTTGGAAGAGACTGAACCCACCCTCCATGGAGCAAGGGGGCAGCTTACTTTCTTGTGTCCCTTTTTTTCTCAGCAGAGGTATGTATAATGGTGGGGCTGAGAAGCCTGGCAGGCCTCACCTCAATGACCTACCTTTCCAATTTTGAAGCAGGGCCCTGATGGAATTCTATAAAACCCCTTTGGGGCTTCGGAGCCTTTAAGGGTAAATGCCAGAAGCTGGTATTTTTTAAATCTTTTTTGGGCTCCACTTGCCTTTTCTGTCTCCTTTATTGGTCATTATAGATCTTAAAAACCATGCTCAGAAGATCTCACTGAGGGACTTGAGGTCCCTTTTCTGTCTATAAAAACTCTTGGAAAAAGACAAAAGCAGGGTTATTAGCTGGATAAAATCAGGAGAAACAGGTTTTGGTGTCTCCTTTAGGATTCCAGAGTCTCTTTGTTGCTGAATATCTCAGTACATTAGCATTCAAAAGAAATTTTAAACAAAGAGCATGATAAAATAGATTTGCAGGAGTTCCAGGATATAACTCCTTTCCTTATATTACTTAACATTGAACAATATTGTTGTAAAATTATGATAAATTAAATATTACATAAAAAGACATTATTAACAAATTCTAATACTAAACTAAGATTTCAGTATCACGAGGCTATAAAAAAGCAAATAAAAATTAACAAAAGGCCTTTGAAATAACATAATTTTAACACGGAAATACTTTTTTCAAAAAAATAGTAGGGAAAAAATAAGTCACCACTCTTAACCTAGTGGTTGGAAAACCTATTAGTTAATAGCACCAATTACTAACAGTACAATAGATAAATTTTTCTTTAAGAGCCAAGTTTTAAATTTGAATTATATATGTAGGCACCTTCCAAATTGAGGCAGCGCCCACACTTGGCTCTTCATTTGAGAGCTATTCCTAAGAGAACATAACGGCCTATGTGGACTGCAAGCTCATTGCGAATCACAGTTTGCCGACCAGGGTTCTTAGGAGAAGAGAAAAGGAGGAGGCATCCGACATGCCTGCCCCTCTTTACACAACCCAAGGGCTGACTGAATGCTAGGTGGCCAAGTGCAGGATGGCAGCAGCGGCGAGGCTCCAGGCTCATTCCCAACGTGGCTCCCATCTTTCTCAGGGCTCCTGTTCCCTTCTCCTTCACTGCGGGATTAGGGACACAATTTCTATGCAAGAGCTGGCATGGATGAGCGGGAGTTTGGACCTAGCATTTCCAAAAACCAAGCCGACTTTCATTTTCTCCCCTAAGCAGCTGTTTAGTTTTATTTTTTACAAAAAAAGCAGCAATTAAAAATACAATTTTTATGAATTTACCTTTCTAACAGTGGTCTGCTTTAGCCTATATGAGTTTTCTAATTTTTTCCTCAATTCCCTAAAAATTCTTTTTACAATTTTTACAATTTTGGTTAATGCAGTGTGTCTCCCTTATGAAATCCATGCCTTCTATGTAACTGAGAGACTTGGAGAGACTCCACCATCTCCTTGGCCCTGTGGGAGAGTGTTGAAATTTTTCTCTAATTTTTTACACCAGAGGAGGACAATTAGCTATTATCCCAACCCACGGAGGGGTTATTTCTAATAATTTTATTTTCTATAATCGTATTACTCATGATTTTATTACTCCTTCTGGAGCTGAAATTTAATTTAAGAAACTGCCAATTAACTAGCAAGGTTTACACCTATGGTTTAACTTCTAAATAATATTTCTCTCCTTTAACATTTTCTGAAGCAAAATTCTATTTTTTTGTTGTTGTTGCAAAGTTCTAATTTTTAATACTATTCCCACTCTATATTTTTCAAATGGGAAAAACCTCTTTTGGTCAGTAGGTGGATATTTGAAACTAGTTTTCATTCTATATTTTTAGTCACCTTACACTTACTTTATTGCCTTTCCTCGTCACTATGCACACAGCAAGCTGAACCCTAGCCTAACCATCTATCTGGAGTTAGTGGTGGGGCTCACCTCTTGGCGCTTGGCCTTCTGCCTGGGTGCGCTATGGTGGTGAGGGCAGGAGCACAGCTAGGGGAGGAGGAGGCATGTCCATGTTTGCCTCTCCACAGCCATGTCCCCACTCCATCGTTCCACACACAACGCATCCCTCCTTGGGTTTTCTATTACTCAAACTGCATATTTGCTAGTCTTTTGGCTCTAGTGTCTGAATAAACACTTTCAATTTGCAGGCTTTGCTTTTCTTTCTTCCCCATGGCTGCTTGTAATATGGGACATTTATTTTTCCAATGACCCTCTTCCTTACAATAAGCGCATTGATTGTTTTCTTGCTGAGTCCTTTTTTTCTCAATTTTTTTCTTCTCTATTTTGCTTCTTTGGGGTTTCCTCATTCTTAAAAGAGTTGGTCTCTTAAAGTGCTGCTACTATCACCTTAGTTATTCTTTTATCCTGTTTCACATTCAAATCTGGTTTGACTATGAAGACGTGACACCCTCTTTGTATGGAGTAAGCTTTTAGCCATTGAGTTGGATTTATTGTTAAAATTAGCCATTGATCATTATATGGAAACTGAATGAGACAGCCTGCATTTCCAGATACTATATTCCAGACTGCCTTTACTATCTGGGGCCAATCAATGGCCATTCAACCTCAAAACTAGGCCATTCTGATTCACAGAGAATGTGAAGCCTTTACTTGGATCATTTAATTTTATATTCACAGTTGTCTTCATAAGCTTCTTGAAAGTGCTTTAAAAGATAACCTAATGGGGTCTTCTGTGAACTGGCCCCTCCTTTTATATTTAATACTCAGGGCCACCAATTACAGAATTAAAACTACTTCAGAAGAATCCAGAAATTAGTTTACTAATAAAACAAGGAAGATATAACAGATAATTAACTAGCACCCAGAATAAAGGGTGTTTGACTATAGAGATATTAATTATTACAAAAGACAAGGGGAAGAAGCCAACAGAAGAGAATTATTTTCTTCAGAGGAGAAAGCTAACACGGCGCCCTGTAGCTAATTTGAGAACAAAAAGAGAACAACGATTCACCAATTAAGATAGCATTTTAGTCAGAAGCTTTCAATTTTGACACAAAAGACCTAAACCAGACCTTAAAACAAATACATTTAGTCATTAAACAAAAGACTTACACACACACACACACACACACACACACACACACGCACACACACACACGAACACACCTTCATAAATGAGGGAAGGGCTCCCCATCATGGCCTCTTAGGACTTTACTTTTTTTTGTGGTACCCAGGCCACAAGGACTTTATACTTACAGTCAGTAATTTTAGACAAATCTAAAGAAAAGAAAGACTAAGATCTCAACAAACACAGAGAAGTCTCAGAAAGATCAGAGCGGGATCAATCCAGGATAGTTCAGCCTCCACTGATTCAGTGCAATGCAAGACTGACTAGTCCCAGATGGACTCAACCTCCACCATGTCCTCCCAGAGATAGAAATAATTGTTCCCACATTTGGCATTTTACTGAGAGCCCAACTAGATACCTCCAGAAGTCCTGGGCAGAATAAAATTTGTACTAATACCTCTCTTAGAGAAACTGATGTCTCTGAAGGCCCACTGCAGAACTGGTAGACCAGATCCACGAGGTTCTCATTAATGTCCATCTAAAGTACCAGCAGATATCCATGATAGCCTGAAGCAGGAACCAATCCCCTACAATTGTCCTTACAAATTATAACCAGATGTTCCCCAGCAAAACCCAAAGCAGGACCACTAAAACTCCCCACTGATGTCATGGTCTTGGGGAGTGTACTGCAAACATATGACCATGTCTAATATATTTCACTGTGCACCAAAACAGAAAGAATATAAACTAGTTAAAACAGCAACGTAATTCTGAAGGCCCTACATACTCCACTGGAGTTCCACATCTCCAAAGTCACAATTCAGTAAAGCCTCAAATCCACACTACCTACTTTTAGTGCAAAACAGAAAAGCGAAAGCAAGAGTTCAGAGGAAAGCCAGAAAATTTAGTAAAGCAAAAAGAGTTGCTTTACCTACCTCCTCAAGTTCTCTGCCAAATTATCCAAATTTTCGAATTTGAGAACCGAGAGGTGTCTACAGGAGAATTGTCCAGACCCCACAGGAAGACCAGGAGCCCAGAGAACACTTCAGGTGGTGCCTCTCTTTGAGATTCAAGCAGGAATGGCAGGCTTTTGGAGAGGCCAGCCTATTTGAGGTGCCTCTACCAGGTGATGCGAAATACCCTTGGCCTTGCGTGGAAGTGAAAAGTTGTAAAGTACCCAATTCACAATTCCGTGGGTTTTCATAGAGACACCAAATCCAGATAAATTTTGAGGAGTTTTATTAAAGTAGAAAATTTCTTAAGTATGTCGGCTGCATATAACTTACATGGGTCAGCAATCCCAAATCGTGTGCTTCTATAATATTCTAGGGGCTGGTTATATACCCTTAATTATACATGTGCATGGAAAAAGCCTGACATCATGGCATAAGTTTATAACCTTTGCTTTCTCCTATATAGGTTTGCAAAAAGGATGAGGGGGAGAATGGGACACAGTTCATTAGCAAGTTTATAACATCTGTCTATAAGATTCATAAAAAGTAGCTTCTACACATTAAAACTTACAAGGCAACACAATGGTAAAAATGTCACTTTATATATTAAAAGATATCCCTATATTTTCTAGTGTTTATTTACTATTCCTTTGTCAAAAGATACATACATTACCTACATGGTTTTAGAAGGGTATAGGTTGTTTCCATGAAGAAAAATGCCTGTAAATGGCCCATTAATATAAGGAAAGTTTTACTTTAATTTTTCTCTTTCTACACCTGGCTAGCTATTCACTTGCTTCTTTATAGGTGTGCAGGATGGTCAGAGAATTCAAATCTCCTCCCCTCTGCATTTACAATACAGTGCTATCAGCCATCCTGGTATGATGCTAATCACACAAGTACAAAGATCATTTACAAAATCTCTCTGCATGCCTAGCCCAAATTAATAAAATGTTCTATAAGCTTCCTAAAATATTAATATATATTAATTCTGTAGCTTTTGGTACCTTACAACATTTTCTCCTGTGAGGATGGACATGATAACTGCCAAGCCTCTTACTTGTAAGACCAAAAACCGGAAGTCTTGCATTAGTCACCTTTTATCTCTTGGCTTCTTGTTCCCTATTTATAAAATAATAGGATCATAATAGGATCAGATCACACCCTGGGGCCAAAATTCTCCTCTAGCTCCAGCATTCTGTTCATTCCATAAGCACTGACTTGTGTGAATGAGAGTGCCAATTTATGACATTTGCTATCATTCTACAGGTAGACCTGCAGGTAAACAATGAGGCACATTTTTTTTGAGTCCTGCCTTGATTACTTTTAATTTTTTTTATTTTTTCTAATGTGTCTTTATTTTTTTTTCATTTTATTTTTTTAATGGGGCGACATCAATAAATCAGGATACATATATTCAAAGATAACAAGTCCAGGTTATCTTGTCTTTCAATTATCTTGCATACCCATCAACCAGAGTCAGATTTCCGCTGTCACCTTCTATCTAGTTTTCTTTGTGCCCCTCCCCCTTCCCCTTTCCCTTTCCCTCTCCCTTTTCCCTCTCCCCCCCCCCCGGTAACCACCACACTCTTATCAATGTCTCTTAGTTTTACTTTTATGTCCCACCTACTTATGGAATAATGCAGTTCCTGGTTTTTTCTCATTTACTTATTTCGTTTCGTATCATGTTATCAAGATCCCATCATTTTGCTGTAAATGATCCTATGTCATCATTTCTTATGGCTGAGTAGTATGCCATAGTGAATATGTGCCACATCTTCTTTATCCAGTCATCTATTGATGGGTTTTTTGGTTGTTTCCATGTCCTGGCCACTGTGAACAATGCTGCAATGAACATGGGGATGCATGTGTCTTTATGTATCAATGTTTCTGAGTTTTGGGGGTATATACCCAGTAGAGGGATTGCTGGGTCATAAGGTAGTTCTATTTTCAGTTTTTTGAGGAACCACCATACTTTCTTCCATAATGGTTGTACTACTTTACATTCCCACCAACAGTGTATGAGGGTTCCTTTTTCTCCACAGCCTCTCCAACATTTGCTATTACCTGTCTTGCTAATAACAGCTAATTGAACAGGTGTGAGGTGGTATCTCATTGCTGTTTTGATTTGCATTTCTCTAATAGCTAAAGAAGATGAGCATCTTTTCATATATCTGTTGGCCATTTGTATTTCTTCCTGGGAGAAGTGTCTGTTCATATCCTCTTCCCATTTTTTAATTGGATTGTTTGTTTGTTTCTTGTTGAGTTTTATGAGTTTTTTGTATATTTTGGATATTAGACCCTTATCTGAGCTGTTGTATGAAAATATCATTTTTCATTTAGTTGGCTTTCTGTTTATTTTGTTATCAGTTTCTCTTGCTGAGCAAAAACTTCTTAGTCTGATGTTGTCCCATTCATTAATTTTTGCCTTCACTTCTCTTGCCATTGGAGTCAAGTTCATAAAAGACTCTTTAAAACCCAGGTCCATGAGTAGAGTACCTATGTCTTCTTCTATGTACTTAATTGTTTCAGGTCTTATGTTTAGATCTTTGATCCATTTTGAGTTAATTTTAGTACAGGGGGACAAACTGTAGTCCAGTTTCATTCTTTTTCATGTGGCTTTCCAATTTTTCCAGCACCATTTATTGAAGAGGCTTTCTTTTCTCCATTGTATGTTGTTGGCCCCTTTATCAAAAATTATTTGACTATATATATGTGGTTTTATTACTGGACTTTCTATTCTGTTCCATTAGTCTGAGTGTCTATTTTTCTGCCAATACCATGCTGTTTTGATTGTCGTGGCCCTATAATAGAGTTTGAAGTCAGGTAGTGTAATGCCCCCAGTTTCATTCTTTTTCTTTAGGATTGCTTTGGCTATTCGGGGTTTTTTATAGTTCCATATAAATCTGATGATTTTTTGCTCTATTTCTTTAAAAAAATGTCATTGGAAGTTTGATGGGAATTGCATTAAATTTGTATATTGCTTTGGGTAATATAGCCATCTTGATTATATTTACTCTTCCTAGCCAAGAACAAGGTATATTCTTCCATCTCATTATATCTTTTTTGATTTCCCTTAACAATGGTTTATGGATTTCATTACATAAGTCCTTTACATTCTTTGTTATGTTTATTCCTAAGTATTTTATTTTTTTTGTTGCAATCGTGAAGGGGATTATTCTTTTGAGTTTGTTCTCAATTGTTTCATTGTTGGCATACAGAAAGGCTATTGACTTCTGTATGTTAATTTTGTATCCTGCGACCTTACTGTATTCATTAGAGATATTGGTCTGTAGTTTTCTTTTTTTGTGCCACCCTTGCCTGGTTTTGGTATGAGGGTTATGTTGGTCTCTTAAAATGTGTTTGGAAGTATTGCTTCTTCTTCAATTTTTTTGGAAGACTTTGAGTAGAATAGGAACCAAGTCTTCTTTGAAAGTTTGATAAAATTTGCTGGTATAGCCATCAGGGCCTGGACTTTTATTTTTGGGGAGGTTTTCAATGGTTTTTTCTATTTCTTCTCTACTAATAGGTTTGTTTAGGCTTTCTGCTTCTTCTTGACTCAGTCTAGGAAGGTTGTATTGTTCTAGGAATTTATCCATTTCTTCTAGGTTGTTGAATTCAGTGGCATAAAGTTTTTCATAGTATTCTACAATAATTCTTTGTATATCTACAGTGTCTGTGGTGATTTCTCCTCTTTCATTTTGGATTTTGTACCCACCTCTGTTTCTCCTGACTGCCACCAAGGTGTTGTTCCCAAGATGCACATGACCTAACAGCAGAAACACAGACTGAGGACATAGTTAAAAGGGACCATATTGCACTATAAAGCAAGTGACAACAAACTTTAAAGATTTGAAATTATATAACCTGTTTCCTCCTCTCATGACCGCTGACCTTGAAACCTTATTAACATAAACCAGGAAGTCTTTTTACTTACACATATAAAATTTAATTTTAAATAAACTGTAACATACATGGTAATTAGAATTCTAAAATAATTTTATCTACTGAAAGAGAATCATTTTAGAAAACACATGGTGCCCTAACCAGATGGCTCAGTGCATGGAGTGTCCCCCTTGTGTGCCAAGGTTTTAAGTTTTGTCACAGGTCTCAGCAGCTAAGAGAAGTGACCAAGGAATGATTTTATGCTTCTCTCTCTCTCAAATCAATGTAAAAAAATGAAAAATTTAATGGAAAAAGCTGTGTTAAAACTGCAACATTCCTAGTGCATTTCTTTCAACAGAAAGACAGAAAACAAAGAAAAGAGAAACAAACATATAAATGCAGATATCCCTTTGGAGCATATTTCTATTTTTCACCTAGAAAAGAGTACTTTTTTACCATCAACAATCTAATTCTGCACCTCATAATGTTTCCTGCACATTTCTGCCTCCCCTGGTGCCTCTCCAGCCATAGAACCATTTCCCTCTTATTTCCCCAAAACACCTGGTGGCAGTGCCTTGGGGAATCCCCTCCCAAACCTGAGCCAGAGGGCTGAAGGGACAATGGACTTCTTAGGGCACAATGGTTTCCTCTAATGTGTCATCAAGCCTATGAATACTGGAGCCTTCTATCAGATTACACTAAATGGAACCCTGAGGCCTCTCCCTGGAGCAGTCATTTTAATTTCCATAAAATATAGTGTAAAACTCTCTTCTCTCTCTTTCCCCATCCATATCTACCTTCCTGCCAACATGAACACAACAAATATTACTGAATAAGCATAAGAATCCAGAAAAACTTTTAGCTCACAAGCATCAAGGGAAAGAATGTTACAGTAATATAATGTTATAGTAATTAAATACATAAAAATATAGAAAATATAGAAGATATATATTAAAAGCTACAAAGGTAAGTGAATAAGCTACTCCCTCTGGGTGGGAGCTAATCTAGTGTATAGGTATGTGATAGGCAAGACCATGCCCTTAGCTCAGGGCCCAGTTAATGTGTGTGTGAAATTATATATAGATAAAAAGAGCTCTCTGTAAGAAACTTCCTAAATGTGGCTCAACGTGACAATTCTGTAGATGAACAAAAAAAGGCTTTCTGCAAGAAAATTCCCCAAAGTGGCTTAATGTGGTAATCCAGAGATTAACACTGGTTAGAAGGTGTATGCCAGAAAGGGTACTAAAGCCAATGGGTACCCAACTGCAGTTAGTCAAACAGACTACAACATTGAATGTGGAGTCTCCATGCTGGCTGCTCTAAACAAGAACAGCTAGATAAACACGCTGATGGTGTCCCAGTAAACTGTACACAGGTATGTCATATGATCTGTGAGCAATGAACTGCCTGTGTGCTTCTTACAATTAACTTGTGTGTTGGTCATGTGTTTCCTCTGGTGGTGATTGGTCTCAGTACCACTAAGTAGAACCTACATAGCCTGTAACAGTAAAAATAGAAAATTCATGTAACAGTAAAAATAGAAAATTCCATCTGACCTTTGCTTGGCTAATCTTGGCTTGCAGAACAGGAACTGGCCCGCCTCGCCCCGATGTAATCATAGGTGATTGCTCTTCCACAAGCACCTGGGGCAATCACCTTGAGAGCCATTACAACTTCCCTATCTCATGACTCCTGAATTCCTGGGTGTCTCCTACCCTCCCTGAAATAATGTATAAAACTTGCTTGCTGAAGTTGTTCGGGGCTCTTGGCTACCTCCTTGCCTTGAATGGCAAGCCCATATCCAGAGTGGATATGGATTCTAGTTGGGATAAGTAGCTGTTTCCTCCAGGGTGAAATGGATCTGATATACTCAACCTGCCATCAAGTAAGTGGCTGTTACCCTTCAGATGATGCCATATAAAGGCTCAGTACTAGTCTTCATTGCTGGCAGTTGGTGCATTCAGCAGCAGTAGAACTAGATTAGCCTTGTTGATAAGGGAGTCCATGCTGTGGGGTCCTTGCACAGCCTCCATTCCTACCCCTGTGATTGCTCTGTTCATGGCTCCCTTGTAATAGCTTGAGGTGGTTGTGGAGACAGCATGGCTGACATCCACAGGATAAGTCACTCCTATCCATTTTGTTTTTGAGAGTCTCCTCTGTGATAAGTGCTCTTTGTAGGACTTAAGATTTTGTCATGTTCATGGGTCCAACATTAAATATCTTTCATAGAATATCTTCTCCCCAATTCTCTCATCTATTTTTTCTAGGACCTTTGCCAACCAGCCAATCCATTCACCATTGCCCAGGGTTCCATGTATATCTACATTTCAGTCCATCTTTCTTTCTGTACAAAGTAAATGATAAAACATACTGCTCACATCTTGTGCACTAGAATATCCTTAATTACTGCCCATTGAGATCCTTCCTGAGGGGGCCTGAAATTGTAAGATACAGGAGTGAGGGAAAGAGGAAGTAAAGCAAGGAAGGCAGAAAATCTAACATGATGAAGTGATACAAGCTCTATATATGACCATTTTTCAGGGTCATCTGGGAAGTGATACAAGCTCTATATATGACCATTTTTTCCAAGGTAGTCTGGGGAGAAAGTGGAAGACTTTGTCCACTGGTCAAAGTTTCACCTAACGTGTTAATTTCTATGTACTTTTGGGTTGCATGTGCGTGGTTTCCTTTGGGTTCCATAGAGTTTCACTCACATCCATGGAACCCTTGGAGGTGATGTGGTATGGATATGTGGTGAGATGTTTTTGGGTTGTGCTTATGTGAGGGTGGTCAAATTCCCACAGAGTTGGTATCCACTGCAGCCTCTGAGGTTGAAACAAGTGGCTGAGTACCCTGGGGCTAGGTGAATATGAGAGGATATGACATGGTATAAAGGAGTACCTGCTTTATCTTCCTCTTTACAGAAAACTTGCTTGCAGAATGATGGTACAGTTATCAGAATATTCCATACAACAGACATGGTTCCCCAAAATACCTCCATGAAGTAGGCAGCTACTCTATTAACTGAACACATATAGCACATCTCTCAGTGAGGTTAAGAACACAGAGTTGAATTAGAGCTGGTCAGCTTTTTCTCTCTAGAAGTTTGAAGTCAGTTATATCATCATTTGACAAATGGAAAAATGAAACAAAAGGAGATGGTGATTTTCTTCAAGTCATCCAAGCAGAATGTGGCAAAGCTGGACCTATTAACAACATTTTTTACTTCTATTTTAAATAAATTATGCTTTCTTTTTTTTTAATAATTTTATTTTTAATGAGGTGACATCAATAAATCAGGATACATATATTCAAAGATAACAACTCCAGGTTATCTTGTCGTTCACTTATGTTGCATACCCATCACCCAAAGTCAGATTGTCCTCTGTCACCTTCTATCTAGTTTTGTTTGTGCCCCTCCCCCTCCCCCTTTTCCTCTCCCTCTCCCCCCTCCCCCCATAACCACCACACTCTTATCAATGTCTCTTAGTTTCACTTCTATGTCCCACCTACGTATGGAATAATGCAGTTACTGGTTTTTTCTAATTTACTTATATCACTTCCAATAATGTTATCAAGATCCCACCATTTTGCTGTAAATGATCCGATGTCATCATTTCTTATGGCTGAGTAGTATGCCATAGTGTATATGTGCCACATCTTCTTTATCCAGTCATCTATTGATGGGCTTTTTCGTTGTTTCCATGTCCTGGCCACTGTGAACAATGCTGCAATGAACATGGGGCTGCATGTGTTTTTACGTATCAATGTTTCTGAGTTTTGGGGGTATATACCCAGTAGTGGGATTGCTGGGTCATAAGGTAATTCTATTTTCAGTTTTTTGAGGAACCACCATACTTTCTTCCATAATGGTTGTACTATTTTACATTCCCACCAACAGTTTATGAGGGTTCCTTTTTCTCCACAGCCTCTCCAACATTTGTTATTACCTGTCTTGTTAATAATAGCTAATCGAACAGGTGTGAGGTGGTATCTCATTGCAGTTTTGATTTTCATTTTTCTAATAACTAATGAAGATGAGCATCTTTTCATATATCTGTTGGCCATTTGAATTTCTTCCCGGGAGAAGTGTCTGTTCATATCCTCTTCCCATTTTTTTATTGGATTGTTTGTTGTTGAGTTTTATGAGTTCTTTGTATATTTTGGATATTAGGCTCTTATCTGTGCTGTTGCTTGAAAATATCATTTCACATTTAGTTGACTGTCTGTTTATTTTATCAGTTTCTCTTGCTGAGCAAAAACTTCTTAGTCTGATGTAGTCCCATTCATTAATTTTTGCTTTCACTTCTCTTGCCATTGGAGTCAAATTCATAAAATGCTCTTTAAAACCCAGCTCCATGAGTTTAGTACCTATGTCTTCTTCTATACACTTAATTGTTTCAGGTCTTACGTTTAGATCTTTGATCCATTTTGAGTTAATTTTAGTACATGGGAAAAGACTGTAGTCCAGTTTCATTTTTTTGCATGTGGCTTTCCAGTTTTCCCAGCACCATTTATTGAAGAGGCTTTCTTTTCTCCATTGTATGTTGTTGGCCCCTTTATCAAAAATTATTTGACTATATATATGTGGTTTTATTTCTGGGTTTTCTATTCTGTTCCATTGGTCTGAGTGTCTATTTTTCTGCCAATACCATGCTGTTTTGATTGTCGTGGCCGTATAATAAAGCTTGAAGTCAGGTATTGTAATGCCCCCAGCTTCATTCTTTTTCTTTAGAATTGCTTTGGCTATTCGGGGTTTTTTATAGTTCCATATAAATCTGATGATTTTTTGCTCCATTTCTTTAAAAAATGTCATTGGAATTTTGATGGGAATTGCATTAAATTTGTATATTGCTTTGGGTAATATGGCCATCTTGATTATATTTATTCTTCCTAACCAAGAACAAGGTATATTCTTTCATATCATTATATCTTTTTCGATTTCCCTTAACAATGGTTTACAGTTTTCATTATATAAGTCTTTTACATTCTTTGTTATGTTTATTCCTAAGTATTTTATTTTTTTTTTTGTTGCAAACATGAAGGAGACTGTTCTTTTGAGTTCGTTCTCTAATGTTTCATTGTTGGCATATAGAAAGGCTATTGACTTCTGTATGTTAATTTTGTATCCTGCGACCTTACTGTATTGCCTTATTGTTTCTAGTAGTCTTTTTGTGGATTCTTTGGGATTTTCGATGTATAGGATCATATCATCTGCAAAAAGTGATACCTTTACTTCTTCTTTTCCGATATGGATGCCTTTTATTTCTTTGTCTTCTCTGAATGCTCTGGCTAGAACCTCTAGTACCACATTAAATAAAAGTGGAGAGAGTGGACAACTCTGTCTTGTTCCTGATTTAAGGGGGAAAGCCTTCAGTTTAGTGCCATCTAATATGATGTTAGCTGATGATTTATCATATATGGCCTTTATCATGTTGAGATATTTTCTTTCTATACCCATTTTGTTGAGAGTCTTAAACATAAAATTGTGTTGTATTTTATCAAAAGCCTTTTCTGCATCTATTGATAAGATCATGTGGTTTTTGTTCTTTGTTTTGTTGATATGGTGTATTACGTTATCCGTTTTACGTATGTTGAACCATGCTTGAGATTCTGGAATAAATCCCACTTGATCATGATGTATTATCTTTTTAATATGTTGTTGTATTGGATTTGCTAGTATTTTGTTTAGTATTTTACCATCTGTATTCATTAGAGATATTGGTCTGTAGTTTTTTTTGTTTGTTTGTTTTTGTATTTTGTTGTTGTTGTTTTTGTGCAGTCCTTGCCTGGTTTTGGTATGAGGGTTATGTTGGTCTCATAAAATTTGTTTGGAAGTTTTTCAGTAGAATAGGAAACAAGTCTTCATTGAATGTTTGATAAAATTCACTGGTATAGCCATCAAGGCCTTTACTTTTATTTTTGGGGAGGTTTTTAATGTTTTTTTCTATTTCTTCTCTACTAATAGGCCTGTTTAGGCTTTCTGCTTCTTCTTGACTCAGTCTAGGAAGGTTGTATTGTTCTAGGAATTTATCCATTTCTTTTAGGTTGTTGAATTTAGTGACATAATGTTTTTCATAATATTCTACAGTAAGTCTTTGTATATCTACAGTGTCTGTGGTGATTTCTCCTCTTTCATTTTGGATTTTGTTTATATGAGTTCCTTCTCTTTTTTCCTTGGTAAGTCTTGCCAAGGGTTTGTCAATTTTGTTGATCTTATCAAAGAACCAGATCCTTGTTCTATTAACTTTTTCTATAGTTTCTCTGTTCTCTATTTCATTTATTTCTGCTCTGATTTTTATTATCTCCTTTCTTTGGCAGGTTTTGGGTTGTCTTTGTTCTTCTTTTTCTAGTTCCTTAAGGTGTGAATTTAAGTGGTTCACTTGGGCTCTTTCTTGTTTGTTCATGTATGTCTGAAGTTATATAAACATCTCTCTTATCACTGCTTTTGCTGCATCCCATAGATTCTGATATATCGTATTGTCATTTTCATTAGTCTGTATATATCTTTTGATCTCTGCACTTATTTCTTCTTTGACCCATTTATTCTTTAAAAGTATGTTGTTTAGTTTCCACATTTTTGTGAAATTTTTTTCCTTTTTTTTGCAGTTGAATTCTAGTTTCAAGGCTTTATGATCAGAAAATATGCTTGGTACAACTTCGATTTTTCTGAATTTGCTGATGTTGTTTTTGTGGCCCAACATATGGTCAATTCTTGAGAATGATCCATGTACACTGGAGAAAAATGTATACTCAGTCACTTTGGGATGAAATGTCCTGTAGATGTCTATCATATCCAGGTGCTCTAGTGTTTTATTTAAGGCTGCTATATCTTTGTTGATTCTCTGTTTGGATGACTGATCTAGAGCCGTCAGCAGTGTATTGAGGTCTCCAAGTATGATTGTATTTTTGTCAGTTTTTGTTTTAAGGTCAAGAAGTAGCTGTCTTATATATATTTGGTCCTCCTTGGTTTGGTGCATATATATTAAGAAGTGTTATGTCTTCTTGATTCAGTGTCCCCTTAGTCATTATGAAATGGCCATTTTTTTCTCTGAATACTTTTGCTGTCTTGTAGTCAGCATTATCAGATATGAGTATTGCTACGCCTGCTTTTTTTTAATGTTATTTGCTTGGAGTATTTTTTCCAGCCTTTCATTTTGAATTTGTTTTTATCCTTGTTACTTAGATGAGTTTCCTTTAGGCAGCATAAAGGTAGATTTTCTTTTTTAATCCATTCTGCTACTCTGTGCCTCTTTACTGGTGAGTTTAATCCATTTACATTTATTGTAATTATTGACACTTGTCATTTTATATATTGCTTTCTGTTAGTTTTCTGTCTTGTTTGATCCTTCTCTTTTGTTTTTCTGTCTTTTGTTTTTATTTGGTTCTATTCCATACATCTTTCCTCTGTTGCTATTTTTTTTGTTTTTTTTGGTGTTTTTTTTGTATTTTTCTGAAGCTGGAAATGGGGAGAGACAGTCAGACAGACTCCCGCATGAGCCTGATCGGGATCCACCTGGAACGCCCACCAGGGGCGATGCTCTGCCCCTCCGGGGATTCACTGTGCCATGACTAGAGCCACTCTGGCACCTGGGGCAGAGGCCAAGAAGCCATCCCCAGTGCCTGGGCCATCTTTGCTCCAATGGAGCCTTGGCTGCAAAAGGAGAAGAAAGACAGAGAGGAAGGGGGTTAGGGAGTGGAGAAGCAAATGGGCGCTTCTCCTATGTGCCCTGGCTGGGAATCAAACCCGGTTCCCCCGCACGCCAGGCCGACGCTCTACTGCTGAGCCAACCGGCCAGGGCCTGTTGCTATCTTTTTTATCTCATGTGCTTCTGTGGTGGTTTTTTCAATCATGGTTACCTTTAAGTAATGAAAAGGGTTTCTACCCTGTTCATTGTAGCGCACTATTTTGTGAGTACTTTTGCACTCCATCGTCCTTTTCTACGATTAATCTCCATCCTCTCTCCCCTTTCTTTTTGTTGTCACAGTTTAAATTTGGTTTTATTGTGTTCTTCTTGGAGCTTTTACTTGTGGCTTTTTTTGTTGTTGTTGTTGTTTGTATCTGATTGGAGAACCCCCTTTAGTAATTCCTGGAGTGGGGTTTTTTTAATGATAAATTCTCTCATCTTTTCTGTATCTGTGAATGTTTTTATTTCTCCTTCATATTTTATGGGTAGCTTTGATGGGTATAGTATTCTTGGCTGGAAGTTCTTCTCTTTCACAACTTTAAATATTGGGGTCCACTCTCTTCTAGCTTGTAGAGTTTCTGCTGAGAAATCTGATGATAATCTAATGGGCTTTCCTTTATATGTTGTATTCTTCTTTTCCATGGCTGCCTTGAGAATTTTTTCTTTGCCATTGGTTTGTGCCAATTTCATTATGATATGCCTTGAAGTAGGTTTGTTGGGGTTAAGAAAACTCGGAGTTTTGTTTGCTTCTTGAATTTGAGGCTTTAGTTCTTTCCACAGGCTTGGGAAGTTCTCATCTATTATTTGTTTGAGTATGTTCTCCATTCCATTTTCTCTCTCTTCTCCCTCTGATATACCTATTATTCTTATGTTATTTTTTTTTGATGGAGTCAGATAATTCTTGTAGGGCTATCACATTTTTTAAAAATTTTTGAGTTTCTTCTTCTCTCTGTTGTGCCTCAAGTTGCTTCTTTTCTATTTCATTAACCCTCTCTTCTATCTGGCCTGTTCTATTAGCTAAGCTTGTTACCTCGTTTTTCAGTTTGTGTATTGAGTTTTTATCTCTGTTTGATTTGTTTTTATAGTTTCAATTTCCTTGGAAATATATTCTTTGTGTTCGTTGAGTTGTTTTCTGATCTTCCTAAATTGCCTTTCTGTGTTTTCTTGTACATCTCAAAAGATTTTTAGGACTTCTATCTTAAATTCTCTGTCATTTAGCTCCAAGGTTTCCAATATATTCAATTTTTTCTCCATAGATTTTTTCCTCATCTTGCTCTGTTACCTCTCTTTCCTTTGTATCCATGATGTTCCATTTTCTCTTCCTTAATGGCATCTGAGGCGGTTTTGTTGATAGTATTAATGAGATTTAATAAAGAATAAAAAGTTAAAAAAATAAAAAATGGAAAAGAGTTTTTTAAAAAAAAATTAATAATGAAATAAAGAAAAATAATAAAATAAAAATGTAAAGAAAAGGAAATTATTCCCCCCTTCTTTTTGTCTCTCCTCTCCTCTCCCCTCTTTCTTGAGAAAATCTTGTGGTGAACTGTGAATTATAACAAAGAATGCCTGTAATAGAGGGCCTGAATTGGGGAAAAGTAATAAAGGGTAAAAAAAAAAAAGAAGGGGCTTTGGACCCACAAAAAGCAAATAAGGAAAAAATTTGGGTAAAGAATAAAATGATTTGCTTTTAGGTGTTCGTTGACTAAGAGTTATGATGAGAGGAAATAGAGGGAAACAGAAAAATGGGGGGATAAATTAAAAAATTATTATTGTATTTAGTGGAACAAGAACTAGATAAAAGGGAGAGCCAGGGATGGGAGCACTGCTAGTCAGTTAAAAAGGTGAAGTAAATTCCCCCCAAAATGCCACAAACATAAGTTTGAGTCTTAGATAAGATAATTTGTTTGTTATTGAGGTTTGAATGAGAGGAGATGTAAAGGGGAAAGGAAGAAATGAATGTATATGGAGAAGAGAAAGAGAGAGAGAGAAAAAAAGAAGAGGGAATCACTAAAAGAAGAAAAAAGAAAAAAGAGGAGAGAGAGAGAGAGATAAGGGTTTTGGAGTGCAACCCTCATAGAGAGAAAGGAAGAGGAAAAAAAAGATAATGGGAGATGTAACACTTATGGGTAGTGTAGTTCAAGGAGAGGAGAGAGTAAGACCGGTAGAGAATTAAATGACCAAATTGGAGGAGGAAAAAAAATATCAAGAATGAAGATAAGAGAAACAAATGAACAAATATAATAAAATGGGATAGGTTATAAAGTCTGCAGATTATTCTTGATTTTGAGAGGTTATCTTCTTGCTTTTTCTTTTCTCTCCCTCTTCCTGGTCGGTGACTCTGTACACCAGGTTCTGCCCCTTTGGCACACTCAGGTAGATGTTTGCAGTTGATAAGTCTCTATGGCGATGTCATGTATTGTGCTTTAGTCTCGTTGGCAGTTGAGGCTCATTAGCATTTATAGGCTCTGACAGTGAGAGAGTCCGTGTTCCTGGAGCCTTTCTCCTAGTCTTTCCTTCCTCAATTAGTAGCCTGATAATCCAGCTATGGGGTTGCTTCTGCCTATGCCTGGATAGTAAGGGGCTCAAAGAGCTGGCAACTTCCCACTCTATTTCCACTCAGCACAGGGTTCTGGGTAAGGCTCAGTCAGTCAGAGCTGCTAGCATAATCAGGCGGGGTTTCCGCCCACTCGAAGACCTCTGGCTTTGCCACTCTGTCCAGTAACACAGGCGGGCGCCCACTTCTGGGGCGCTTGGAAGAAACTCTCGTTCACTATCTGTGCGTGCAGACCAGGATATCCGGCTGACAGTCTCACGCTCTGAGTGAAACCCCCAACCTCATGGAAAAGTTCCAGCGTTGGAATTGGCTCTCGCTTTGTCCCCGTGCACGGCTTTTGCAAGGCGCTAGGGCAGCCCGAGAATCAGCTTTGGCCCACACAAAAGCCCCTGACTCTTCCCCTCTCTGTGATAAAACAGGTGCGCACTGCCAAGGCACTTGGAGGAATCTCTTGCTATCTGCGTGCGCAGACCAGGATATCAGGCTGGCCGTGTTTCCTGGCCACTGAGTGAAACCCCCACCAGCACGGAAAAGTTTTACCATTGGAATTAGTTCTCGCTCCCTCCCGTGTGCGGCTTTCCCAGGGCTCTGGGGCTGCCCAGAGATTCCACTTTTGGCCTACACAAAGGCCTCTGACTCTTCCTCTCTGTGGGGTAACATGGGGACCCACTCCTGGGGCTTTGGAAGAAATCTCTCGCCCACTATCTGCACGCACTGACCAGGAGATCGGGTAAAATGGCTGCCCCACTTCTCTTTCTTTGTCTGGGTTTGGTGCGAGTGTTAGCTTGTATTGCCCAGGTTGCCACAGGAACAGTCCTTCCTCGGCTTGGATCTCCGTGCCACAGCCTGGCTCGGCCGGTTATGCCACGGCCTGGATCTATTCACCCCCTTTACCCGCCTCAGTTTCTATATTCACAGTTCCCAGAGAAAACCGCCCTGTTTAGGTTAGTGAGGAAGGCAGAGCATTTCTTACTCCCTATTTCCTTCGGGGTTTGGTTATATATTTAGCCAATTTTTCACTCGACCATACCTTCGGGTGTATTGCAAAGCATCTGGAGGCTCCAAGGATAGGTTTTTCTGTTCCTGGTTGAAGATCTTGTTGAGTTTTGGGGGAGATTTATCGGTATTGCTTCCTACCCCGCCATTACTCTGATGTCATCCTCGATTATTTTATTAAATCTAGGAATTTCAGGAATCCAAGAAATTCAACTTTGTGAAGCTAGTAAGTTCCATGTATTCTTTAATGCTCTAAAAATATTTTCTGAATGCTTGGTAAATGTGGAAAACTTTGATTGTAAATTTGGGATCTAAAAGAATGTGAATGTGTATAATTGTAATGAATCTCTCTCTTTCCTCCCCCATTTTTTTCTCTTTAGCTATAATTTGTTTTTCTCTTTATTTCTTCCTCTCTTCTTTTTTTTTCTCTGAATTTCTCTATTACCCTTCTTTTCATCTTGTTTTCCTTCTTTCCTTCCTGCCATGCTTTCATAAAGCCTTTGAAAGTTCCCATCATATACCAGGCCCTGTGCTAAGAACTCATGTTCCTGCACTCAATGACTTCCCATTCTACTATTTTTACTTCTGTCTTTTTAACTTTTTTATTTAAATCTCTTTAATTTATTATAAAATATGATGTGCTTTGCTTTGTCAACTATATTAAATTTTAACAATTTTAATTATAAAAATGTATTCTTATTGCAGAAATGCTAGAAAAAATTATAAGAAAAACAAAAAAACCCAAATTTTCCATATAGAGATATTAACATACGACATTTTCATCCCATAGTCTCTGTGTACCTATTACATTTCTCTATCTATATGTACCAATGTAGAATGGGTGTGTGTACATCTGTGTGCATAGATATGAATTGCACATGAGCATATCTCTCTGTGTCAATGTGTGTCTGTCATTTCTGAATATCTGTATATGTATACTGATAGATAAATTAATTACAACATCCCTTTTGGTGTTCCACTTGGCTGCCTGAACCCACCCTTAATTACCAATTGCCTCTGGGACAATGGAATTCCAGGAAGCTGGTCAATCACCCCAAAGAGGAGTGTTCCAGCAAGCCAAACATACCAGCACACCCTTGCTTGAGGCTATCCTCAACCCTATAAAGTTTTACCTCAGTCTGTTTTGGGGGCCCTTATTCCAAGAAGTGCCCTGACAGGTCTTTCTCCTTTAATAAAGTTTGCACATCTGGTGTTCGAGTGCTATCTCATTCTTACATATACAAATGATTATTTATTCACTTATCCAATAAATATTTATTGTACTTCTGTTATGTGCTGGGCACTGTGCTCGACACTGGTTGTCTATAGTGAATGAGACAGACTCACTTTCTCTCTTTATGAATACTATGCTGTCTTGGGGTAGACAGAGGGAATGAAAAATATACAAAACTAATATAATTATCAGTTGTCACAAGCACTGGATTTGGCAGTGCAATGTCCTTGGTCCCAGTTTTGATTGATCATGGTGAGGTCCAATATCTCAGTTTTTCTGAAGGCTGAGCTGAGACCTAAGTCTCAGTCCTTTAGCAATTCGTGTTCTCATCTATAAAACTGAGAAAATTTACAAGTGATGAAACAAATACCCTGGGAGGTGTTCTGTGACCAAACGAACCTAGTTTGTAAGTGGTTACCCTGGCTTGGATAACTTCTGGATGCCCCCAGCTTAGGGGGTCTCTCAGTCTGGACTGCTGCCACAGTACAAGAAAAAGTGCACATTAGGAAAAAGGCAACTTTGTGCTAAACTATTAGAAATAGTGTTTATGCCCCTGACTGTTTAGAGCAAAGAAAAAACTTTTGGTGTTGTCACCAGAGCAGACTAGATTATTATTTTACATTTTTAATTATCTTAGGTTTCTTTAGTACTTTTATGTTTCCCAAAAGACAATGGCATTCTCTCACCAGAGAACTCAGTAGTTAGAGCATCACACCCATACAGTAATGTAATAGGTTTGATCCTGGGTCAGGGCCCTTACAGAAACAGATTGATGTTTCTGACTATCTGTCAGTCTCCCCCCTTTCTCCCTCTAATATTAATAACTAAAATTTTTTTTAAAAATGTAAAAATGACAATGGCTTTTTGTTGTTGTTGCAGCTTAAATTGTATGGAGGAATAAATTTTTTTTCCAAAATATCATCCCAAGAGAAAAAAAACTGGAGAGGTTGTAAAGTACCATATTTTCCCATATATAAGGTGCCTCTATGTATAAAATGCACCTTAATTTGGGGGCCCAAATTTTGAGAAAAAGATAACAAATATGAATAAGCAGGAAATACAAGTAAAAAACGTGCAAGCATTCTATAAGTTGCACCCACTTTTTAGAACCCAAATTTTTCAAAAAATGATGAGTCTTATACATGGGGAAATATGGTATACACCCTTGAGATGTCTCTTGAAAATTTCCTTTTTTTTTTTACTTTCTCTGGATTTAATTTACTATCCTGGTTCTTAATATGGGTGAAAAGGCTGTGTATTTTCTGTTTTTTTCCCCTAAAATATATTCATCACTACATTTTGCCATAGGTTTTCTTATGTAGTTTTAATTTTCATTAATTTAAAAGTATTTTTTAGCTTGAATTGTTGATTTTGAGGGAGGTTTATCAAGGAGTAAATTTCTTAACTTAAAAAAGTAAGGGTTTTCTAGTTAGTTTCTATTACTGATATCTAGATTAAGTGTAATGACAAAAAACATGCTTTATATCATTTCAGTGGTTTGAAGGTGGTTGAAACTTGCTTGAAAGAACATACAGTATGATCTCTGGTAAATGTTTTCCAAGCATGCTTTTCTGCTGCCACCTCATGTGCATCTTGAGAATAACACCTAGGTAAAAGTCACCAGAAAGTTTTTTCCTCTGCTGCTGTCTGGGTGCATGTAACCAGAAACTGTCAACCTACTTCTCCATCACTGACATGTCTTTTCCCATTTATTCACTTTGAATTTCTTTGCACGCTTCTGTTTTAGGCATGGCATGGGGCAGAAATGATGAGAGGTGGGGAAACTAGGCACCGGGATGGCCCAAGGTGCAGACAACATGGGGTGGGGTGCACAACATAAGGCAAGGACTTCGTGGGGCAGGGTACTTGGCGTGGCTGTGAAGGGTGGGACAGGCTAGGGGCCTGCAGGTTGTGTAATGCACAAATTGGGGTGGGGCAGGGTGTGGGACTGGGTGGGGCATGGGGCGGGCATGGAGTGGGGCATAAATTGCGAGGGGCAAAAATGGCAGAAGTGCGGTGGATGTCCCAGATCTGCATGGGGCAGGGTGGACAGCAATGCGATGAAGAGGCAGGTGGGACACTGCAGGGCTGGGTAGAAAGTGAGGGGCAGGGGCAGTGTGAGGCGGGTATGGAGCAGGGCCTGGACTTCAAGGGCAGGACACTTCCCTGTGGTGGGGTCAGTCCCTGGAAAGGAGCTGTAGTCTCTCCTAGGAGCGTCCTCCCTGGAGAGGGGGCAACTCCCTGGAGAGGGTCTTCATTTTTGGATTTGGTGACCAAATGAGGGGCCGTCCCTCTGTAGATTGTCTCTTCTTCCATGGAGGGGCGACGTCTCCCTGGAGATGTTTAGTGAGGAGAGGGAGACTCCCCCCCAACCAGAATCTCCCTTGCCAAGTTAAGCAATGTCCAGACCTGTAGAATATTTATGAGTTTATTTTAGCGAAACTCATGACAATTGCTAGTAATTAAAGTCTCAGTGGATTGAAAAAATAATGTGGGAAATGGCATTTTTCCCGGTATTTTGTGATAGATATATGAATTTACCAGATCTTTCAACTGCCCTTTGGTTGTTTCTCCTGGCTGCCTGACCTCACCCTTACATACTGGACAGTCGCCCCTTAGGCAGAAGAGTTCCAGGAAGCTGAAATCATAAAACCTCTGAAGGGAACATACCAGAACTTCTGACTCAGTACTTGCTCAAGGCTCTTCCAAACCCTATAATATTCACCTCATAGTCTGTACCAGTGCCCTTCTCCCCAGAGTAGTGCATGGTGGGGTTTCTCTCTTTCTTTCAATAAAGCCAGTTACTCTGGTCTTTTCAGACTCCAATGAATTCTTATGTTTGGTGCAGAAACCCAGGACAGGATACTGGTTTTCTGGATGATCTCTCTTTGCCATCCAAAATTACCATCAGAGAAGCAATGCATAGTGGCAGCTCATCCCAGGCTTACTCCCTGATTCTCTTTGGACATGTAATAGTAGGTTGATTGGCCAACAATCTGACCCTGTCCCAAACCCTTGCTGAACCAGAAGGTAAGGAGTTTTCTTTCTTCCCCTTCCATGGTTAGCTTATCTTTTCCACAAAATTTTTCTCTGGTTGACTGGTTTTCCCTGACACACCTCAACTTTTGAAGGGATTGACATTCACTCTTAGTAGACTGCTCAGAAAGACTAGGCACCTAGCCAAACCTCTCCACTCTCTTTCTCTCTTGGAGCTCCCTGACAGGTGGTGATGACGTCTATCAGGGAAGACTCCCCCACACGAAGATTTTCTTCTCTTGGGACAGTGAATAAAGGTGTGAACATCCCCTCTTGCTCACCTGTCTTTACTATGGGCTCTTCAGAGTTTAAGCCTTCTGACCAGACTTCTCTAGGATGTCTCATAAAAACCTCACTAAGTTGGATCTCACTGACCTTAAGCCAAGAAAACCTCATTTTTTTCTGTAACACAGCATGGCCCCAATACAAATTAGACAATGACTTTCATTGGCCTGAAAATGGGACATTCAATTACAATATTCTAAGAGATCTAGACAATTTCTGCCACTGGACTGGGAAGGCCTCAGAAATTCCTTACATGCAGGCTTTCTTCTCCCTTCGCTCCTGTCCTTAATCTCTGTGCCACATGTTCTACATGCAGGCCATTTTTAAAAAAGAAACCTCACCTAAATCCTGTGCTCCTAATCTTTCCTTCTCCATGGACTCCCAACTCTCTCCATCTCCTGTCTGACCCCAGGGAGAGCCACTCTTTTGGGACTCCTGTCTGGTCCTTCTGCATACATTTTCCACTGGAGTCTCTTCCCTCTAGAAAGCCCCCCCTCTTTGAAAAATCCTGTTTCTTATTCACTTGCAAATATCAATATTTATTTCATCTCCTCTTCTGGCCAAGGACCCCTCCTTTCTCCACTGTGTTTTTAAACCCCTTATCTCTTATTACAGATGGGTGGCTTAGTCTCTTTTTCTTTTTTGACTCATTCTCCCTTCTCCACCGACTTTGGCTGTATCTTTTTTTTTTAAATAAATTTTTATTAATGGTAATGGGATGACATTAATAAATCAGGGTACATATATTCAAAGAAAACATGTCTAGGTTATTTTGTCATCAAATTATGTTGCAAACCCCTCGCCCAAAGTCATATTGTCCTCCGTCACCCTCTATCTAGTTCTCTGTGCCCCTCCCACTCCCCCTAACTCTCTCCCTCCCTCCCTCCCATGTCCTCCCTCCCCCCCCCACCCTTGGTAACCACCACACTCTTGTCCATGTCTCTTAGTCTCATTTTTATGTTCCACCAATGTATGGAATCATGTAGTTCTTGTTTTTTTCTGATTTGCTTATTTCACTCCTTATAATGTTATCAAGATCCCACCATTTTGCTGTAAATGATCTGATGTCATCATTTCTTATGGCTGAGTAGTATTCCATAGTGTATATGTGCCACATCTTCTTTATCCAGTCTTCTATTGAAGGGCTTTTTGGTTGTTTCCATGTCTTGGCCACTGTGAACAGTGCTGCAATGAACATGGGGCTACATGTGTCTTCACATATCAATGTTTCTGAGGTTTTGGGGTATATACCCAGTAGAGGGATAGCTGGGTCATAAGGTAGTTCTATTTGCAGTTTTTTGAGGAACCACCATACTTTCCTCCATAATGGTTGTACTACTTTACAGTCCCACCAACAGTGAATGAGGGTTCCTTTTTCTCCACAGCCTCTCCAACATTTGCTATTACCCGTCTTGTTGATAATAGCTAATCTAACAGGAGTGAGGTGGTATCTCATTGTAGTTTTGATTTGCATTTCTCTAATAACTAATGAAGCTGAGCATCTTTTCATATATCTGTTGGCCATTTGTATCTCTTCCTGGGAGAAGTGTCTGTTCATGTCCTCTTCCCATTTTTTTATGGGATTGTTTGTTTGTTTGTTTGTTGTTGAGTTTTATGAGTTATTTGTAAATTTTGGATATGAGGCCCTTATCTGAGCTGTCATTTGAAAATATCAGTTCCCATATAGTTGGCTGTCTGTTTATTTTTATATCAGTTTCTCTTGCTGAGCAAAAACTTTTAATTCTGATGTAGTCCCATTCATTTATCTTTGCCTTCACTTCTCTTGCCATTGGAGTCAAGTTCATAAAATGTTCTTTAAAACCCAGGTCCATGATTTTAGTACCTATGTCTTCTTCTATGTACTTTATTGTTTCAGGTCTTATATTTAGGTCTTTGATCCATTTTGAATTAATTTTAGTATACGGGGACAGGCTGTAGTCGAGTTTCATTCTTTTGCATGTGGCTTTCCAGTTTTCCCAACACCATTTGTTGAAGAGGCTTTCTTTTCTCCATTGTGTGTTGTTGGCCCCTTTATCAAAGATTATTTGACCATATATATGTGGTTTTATTTCTGGGCTTTCTATTCTGTTCCATTGGTCTGAGTGTCTATTTTTTTGCCAATACCATGCTGTTTTGATTATCGTGGCCCTATAATATAGTTTAAAGTCAGGTATTGTAATGCCCCCAGCTTCATTCTTTTTCCTTAGGATTGTTTTGGCTATTCGGGGTTTTTTATAGTTCCATATAAATCTGATGATTTTTTGTTCCATTTCTTTAAAAAATCTCATAGGGATTTTGATGGTAATTGCATTAAATTTGAATATTGCTTTGGGTAATATGGCCATTTTGATTATATTTATTCTTCCTATCCAAGAACAAGGAATATTTTTCCATCTCATTGTATCTTTTTCGATTTCCCTTACCAATGCTTTGTAATTTTCATTATATAGGTCCTTTTCGTTCTTTGTTATGTTTATTCCTAGGTATTTTATTTTTTTTGTTGCAATCGTGAAGGGGATTATTTTTTTGAGTTCATTTTCTAATATTTCATTGTTGGCATATAGAAAGGCTATGGACTTTTGTATGTTAATTTTGTATCCTGCGACCTTACTGTATTGGTTTATTGTTTCTAATAATCTTTTTGTGGAGTCTTTCAGGTTTTCGATGTATAGGATCATATCATCAGCAAAAAGTGATAGCTTTACTTCTTCTTTTCCGATCTGGATGCCTTTTATTTCTTTGTCTTGTCTGATTGCTCTGGCCAGAACTTCTAGCACCACGTTGAATAAGAGTGGAGAGAGTGGACAACCCTGTCTTGTTCCTGATTTAAGGCAGAAAGTCCTCAGTTTTGTGCTGTTTAATAGGATGTTGGCTGATGGTTTATCATATATGGCCTTTATCATGTTGAGATATTTTCCTTCTATACCCATTTTGTTGAGAGTCTTAAACATAAAATTGTGTTGTATTTTATCAAAAGCCTTTTCTGCATCTATTGATAAGATCATGTGGTTTTTGTTCTTTGTTTTGTTGATATGGTGTATTACGTTAACCGTTTTGCGTATGTTGAACCATCCTTGAGATTCTGGGATGAATCCCACTTGATCATGATGTATTATTTTTTTAATATGTTGTTGTATTCGGTTTGCCAGTATTTTGTTTAGTATTTTAGAATCTGTATTCATTATAGATATTGGTCTGTAGTTTTCTTTCTTTGTGCCATCCTTGCCAGGTTTTGGTATAAGGGTTATGTTGGCCTCATAAAATGTGTTTGGAAGTATTTTTTCTTCTTCAATTTTTTGGAAGACTTTCAGTAGAATAGGAACCAAGTCTTCTTTGAATGTTTGATAGAATTCACTAGTATAATAACCGTCTGGGCCTGGACTTTTATTTTTGGGGAGATTTTTAATAGTTTTTTCTATTTCCTCCCTGCTGATTGGTCTGTTTAGGCTTTCTGCTTCTTCATGACTCAGTCTAGGAAGGTTGTATTGTTCTAGGAATTTATCCATTTCTTCTAGATAGTTGTATTTGGTGGCATATAATTTTTCATAGTATTCTGCAATAATTCTTTGTATTTCTATGATGTCTGTGGTGATCTCTCCTCTTTCATTTTGGATTTTATTTATTTGAGTCCTGTGTCTTTTTTCCTTGGTGAGTCTTGCCAAGGGTTTGTCAATTTTGTTGATCTTTTCAAAGAACCAGCTCCTTGTTTTATAGATTTTTTCTATAGTTTTTCTGTTCTCTATTTCATTTATTTCTGCTCTAATTTTTATTATCTCCTTTCTTCGGCTGGTTTTGGGTTGTCTTTGTTCTTCTTTTTCTAGTTCCTTAAGGTGTGAAGTTAAGTGGTTTACTTCGGCTCTCTCTTGTTTGTTCATATAGGCCTGAAGTGATATGAACTTTTCTCTTATTACTGCTTTTCCTGCATCCCAGAAATTCTGATATGTCGTATTTTCATTTTCATTTGTCTGTATATATCTTTTGATCTCTGCGCTTATTTCTTCTTTGACCCATTCATTTTTTAGAAGTATGTTGTTTAGTTTCCACATTTTTGTGGGTTTTTCCCCCTCTTTTTTGCAGTTGAATTCTAGTTTCAAGGCTTTATGATCATAAAATATGCTTGGTACAATTTCAATTTTTCTAAATTTGCTGATATTGTCTTTGTGGCCCAACATATGGTCAATTCTTGAAAATGTTCCATGTACACTAGAGAAAAATGTATACTCTGTCGCTTTGGGATGAAGTGTCCTGTAGATGTCTATCATATCCAGGTGTTCTAGTATTTCGTTTAAGGCCACTATATCTTTATTGATTCTCTGTTTGGATGACCGATCTAGAGCCGTCAGCGGTGTATTGAGGTCTCCAAGTATGATTGTATTTTTGTTAGTTTTTGTTTTAAGGTCAATAAGTAGCTGTCTTATATATTTTGGTGCTCCTTGGTTTGGTGCATATATATTAAGGATTATTATGTCTTCTTGATTCAACTTCCCCTTAATCATTATGAAATGACCATTTTTGTCTCTGAGTACTTTTTCTGTCTTGTAGTCAGCATTATTAGATATGAGTATTGCTACACCTGCTTTTTTTGGGTGTTGTTTGCTTGGAGTATTGTTTTCCAGCCTTTCACTTTGAATTTGTTTTTATCCTTGTTGCTTAGATGTGTTTCTTGTAGGCAGCATATAGTTGGATTTTCTTTTTTAATCCATTCTGCTACTCTGTGTCTTATTATTGGTAAGTTTAATCCATTTACATTTAGTGTAATTATTGACACTTGTGGGTTCCCTACTGCCATTTTATAAATTGCTTTCTGTTAGTTTTGTATCTAGTTTGATTCTTCTGTTTTGTTTTTCTATCATTTCTTTTTGTTTGTTTGTGTTCCATACTTCTTTCCTCTGTTGCTACCTTTTTTAAGTCTAGTGTTTTTGTGGTGGTTTTTTTAAGGGTGGTTACCATTAAGTAATGAAAAGGGTACCTACCATATTCATTGTAGTACCCTATATTATAAGTATTTCTGCACTTCATCATCCTTTGCTACTGTTAATCTCCATCCTCTCCCCCTTTTTTTTCCTTTGTTGTCACAGTTTAAGTTTGGTTTTATTGTGTTCTTGGTGGAGCTGTTACTTGTGGTGTTGTTTTCTTTTGTTCTTTGAATCTGGTTGGAAAACCCCCCTTAGTATTTCCTGGAGTGGGGGCTTTCTGTTGATAAATTCTCTCATCTTTTCTGTATTTGTGAATGTTTTTATATCTCCTTCATACTTGAAGGATAGCTTTGATGGGTATAGTATTCTTGGCTGAAAGTTCCTCTCTTTCAGGGCTTTAAATATTGGGGTCCACTCTCTTCTAGCTTGTAGAGTTTCTGCTGAGAAATCTGATGATAATCTAATAGGCCTTCCTTTATATGTTGTACTCTTCTTTTCCCTGGCTGCCTTGAGGATTTTTTCTTTGTCATTGGTTTGTGTCATCTTTATTATGATGTGCCTTGGAGTGGGTTTGTTAGGTTAAGAAAACTCGGTGTTCTGTTTGCTTCTTGAATTTGAGGCTTTAGTTCCTTCCACAGGCTTGGGAAGTTCTCATCTATTATTTGTTTGAGTATATTCTCCATTCCATTTTCTCTCTCTTCTCCCTCTGATATACCTATTATTCTTATGTTATTCTTTCTGATGGAGTCAGACAATTCCTGTAGGGCTTTCTCATTTTTTATTATTTTTGAGTCTCTTTCTTCTTCTCTCTGTTGTGCCTCAAGTTGTTTGTCTTCTATTTCACTAATCCTATCTTCAATCTGGGCTGTTCTGTTAGCTAAGCTTGTTACCTCGTTTTTCAGCTCGTGAATTGAGTTTTTTATTTCTGTTTGATTTGTTTTTATAGTTTCAATTTCCTTGGTAATATATTCTTTGTGTTCATTGAGTTGTTTTCTGATCTCCCTATATTGCCTTTCTGTGTTTTCTTGTATATCTCTGAGTATTTTTAAGATTTCTATTTTAAATTCTCTGTCATTTAGCTCCAAGGCTTCCAATATGTTAAGTCTTTTCTCCATAGATTTTTCCACATCTTTTTGTGTTACCTCTATTTCTTTTGTATCCATAATATTCGATTTCCTCTTTCTTATCGGCATCTGAGGGTGGTCTTATTGATAGTACTAATTAGAATTAATGAAGAGTAAAAAGTAAAAAAAAAAAAAAGGTAAAACACCCCACAAAAAAAAGTAATAATTTATTATTTCCCCCTTTTTTTCTCTCTTCTCTTTCCCTCCTCTCCCCTCCTCAGGGAAATATCATGCCTATAATGGAGGGCCTGATTTGGGGTGAAGAGTTCAAGGGGCAAATAAAAGGGAGTAGGTACCTAATAAATGCAAAAAAAAAAAAGGAAGAAAATCTTAGACAAGCATAAGATGATTTGCTTGTAAGTGATGGTCAACTAAGATATAATGAGAGGGATAAGAGGGAATTAGAAAAAAAGGACCATAAAAGAATAATAAAGAAGAAAAAATAAAAATAAAAGTAAAATTCTGTTGTATTAAGTGGAGCGAAGACTAAATACAATGGAGACCTTGGGTTGGTAGGACCCAAAATGCCACAAAAATAAACAAACAAGAAAAAAAAAAAAAACAAAAGTAAAAAAGAGAAATAAAGCCAAAAAAAAGCCTTGAGTCCCAAATTAACTAATTTGTTCGTGGTTGAGGATTATATGGGAGGAAAGTAAAATGAGAAAAGAAAAAACGAATAGAAAGGAAAAAATAAGAAAAAGAGAAAAATGAAGGAAGAAATAAAATAGGAGGAGAAAAAAACAAAATAAAGCAAGACAAAAAAAAAACAAAAGAGGAGTGAGTGAGAGTTAAGTGTTTTGGAGTATAACCTTAAAGGAGGGTGAGGATGAAGAAGAAAAATAAAATGCAACACTCATGGGTAGTGTAGTTCAAGAAAGGGGAAGCATAAGATGGGCAGAGAATAGAAGGACCGAGGTGGAGGAAATAAAGGCAAAAAGATAGAAGAAACAAACAACAACAACAACAAAAAAATTAGTGGATCAAGTTGTAAAGTCTGTGGGTTTTTCTTGATTTTGAGAGGTTAACTTCTTTCTTTTTTTTTTCTCTCCTTCTTCCTAGTCGGTGACTCTGTACTCCAGGCTCTGCCCCTGTGTCACTCTTAGGTAGGGATTTGCAGTTGATGGGATTCTATGGCAATGTCATATAATTGGCTTTAGTCTTGCTGGAAGTAAAGGCTTGTTGGCGTTTGCAGGGTCCAATGATGAGAGAGTTTGCTTTCCTGGATTCTCTCTCCTAGTCCCCCCTTTCTGAATTAGCAGCCTGGTGATCCAGCTATAAGGCTGCAACTGCTTCTGCCTGGGGAGTAAGAGGCTCAAAGAGCTGGGAAATCCCCACTCTATCCCCACTCAGTGCAAGGCTTTGGGAAAGGCTCTGAGAGTCAGGGCCTCCAGTGTAATCAGGCGGGGGTGGGAGTCAATTGTTGTCAAGGTGACTGTTCAGCGCCTATCATTTAGTTGGACCTCTCAACCCAGGCTGTCCACACTTTGTAGCCTGTTTTTGCAGGGAAGAAGAGGCACTAGTCTCTGCTTACGACTAGTGTAGTATAGACCTTATTATCTGCCAAGTCCTTCTTGTTAGCATTTATCCCTGAATATGGAGGCTCTATCAATCAGAAGTTGCCCCCGCCCCTTTAGCGAGAGGCACTAAAAAATATCACGCCTCTTGTCTTGGATCGCTGAACTGAGAGAGATCTTATCAATTAGAACCGAGGGTGCGCAGATTTTATGGGTTAAGCTAATTTCAGTGATTGGGTCGCAGCTGTGTTTCCGAAGGTATTTTAGGCTGCCTGCGCGTGCCCCTCCCCCAACGCTTGATTGTTAGCTTGAATGGCTGGGTGAGGTGCCCCGCCCACAGAGAGAATCTCCCAAGCCTCTCCCGCTCGCCCCGCCGCTGGTGGCTGGACCGCACCAGGCGCAGGATAATGGAGCCCCCTGGGTGTGCAGGCCAGTAGGGCGCCCTGGGCGTGTGGAATGCCCAAGGCACGTGCGCAAATGGGGCGCTCTGGGCACCGGTGGCCGGCGACCCCCACTCGCAGTGTGCGGGCCGCTGGGAATGTCAGTGGTGTTCAACCGGACCGGGCGCGCGCGCGGCGGCTCGTGGCAGCCGCTCGCGGTGGCCGTTCACGGGGGCTTGCGGCGGCTCACGTGGCCGCTCGCGGCGGCTCGCGGTTCCCAAGTATATGGGCTGACTCACTGCAGGCGCACTCCCTCGCGGCTTGAATGAGCGTCGCTGCTGCGGTAGCTTCCTCCACACCCTCGTCTCTCAGATTCAAGTGATAACAGTCCTTTTGCTTTCAGTTTGTGTGGAACTCCGGAATGCTCCGAGGATAAATTTTTCTGTTTCTAGTTGATAAATTTGTTGTGATTTAGGGGTGAGCTGTCGGACGCGCTTCTTATGGCGCCATTTCCGTGACGTCACTCCAACTTTGGCTGTATCTTACACATCCTCCCATCCCAAGGGCTTTGGCTGTCTTTCCCCCCTTCCCACCAGCTTTGGATGTATCTTCCCCATCCCCCCCTCCCCACAGGCACCTATGCTTTCCTCCCCCTCATCCTCTCCCGTTTCCTCAGAGCTCTAAATCTTTTTGACTCCTCTGACTATGTGGCACCACCACCAGCACTTTAATCTCCTCCCTTTGTTCCAGCAAATTCTGACCCCTCTTCTTTTCATCTGGCTGTTCATGCTGTTCATTCATCTGCTTTCTCTCTTCCTCCCCTCTATGCTGAGAACTCCTTTCCATCTCAAAAAAATTAAAAAAGAAGACTTGTCTATTAAGCTGTGTGAAGAAGTAATCTGTTTGTCTCTTTGTCAGAAAGTATCTCTAGTATAATTTTAATTAAAACAAGTCAATCATGTTCATTTAAATTTCTTAATTTAAAATTTATATGTGAAGTCTTTGTTTAATGTGTAACTCTGTCTGTTTCTTAGGCCTTAAACCAATAATTACCCACCTTTTAAGTCAAGGCTTACTCATCCCCATGGACTCTCCCTGCAATATCCCCACCACCTGCAGTCACACATTAGATCAAACTCAGACCCTTCACAGTCTCCAACCACCTACCACTGCAAATCAAGTCCTTTCTTTTCTCAGTGTAATAGGCTTCTTTTGACACTGGATTCTCAATTTTTCTCTCTTAGTCAAGCCCCTCAGGAAGATCATCTGAGCATGGCTTTTAAGGTTTATAATGGCCAAGGAAATAACAGAAAAGGCAAGTAAGTCCCAAAAGATATTAGGAAATACCAGCTTTTGGCATATGCTGTTAAAGGCTCCAGTGCCCTAAAGGGCTTTATAGGATCCCCTAAGGATCCTGCTTCAAGAGTGGAAAGAAACATCATTGAACTGAAGCCTGCCTAGCTTCCTGGCCCCAAGATGGAACACATCTTTGCTGTGGAAAAAGGTACACTAAAAGTTAAGCTGCCCTCTTCTTCTATGGAGGGAGGGTTCAGTCTCTTCTAGCCCTGCTCCAGCTACCTATGACCTGAACTTGCCCAGCAATCTGGGAATTACCAATGAAGGTACAAAGATGTTGTTCATGAGCCTTATGTATTTCTTCCAAGTAGCAGATAAACTGATCTCATTTTTTTTTGTAAAGACAAGGGACATCTACTATGCCTTGCCTAAATATTTGAGTTTTCTTTATCCCTCAAAGTTCTCTACTCTGGGTATTGACAGTCTGGTTTTGTTGCTTTATTTAATGTATAGTATCTCATTTATTCCTTTTGTCTCACTGCCCCATGCCTATTTTAGCTGGAACCCGCTGCCAATTCCAGCTAGAAGCAGTAGTCACTATGAGTTAAACTCTAGCTGCAAAATGTACAAATGTAACCACCCTTTCCCTAAGTACTTGCAGGATTTACAGGTTACTCAGCAGGCTGTTCAAAGACTGTCCAAGAGGTGCTTCCAGCATTACATCACACAAGGACTGACTTTCACATAGACAGGTCCACACACCAGGATCCTAAAAAATCCCACTGCTGCTAATGTAGAAAAATGGCACGCATTACTTTAATCAGAAAGCGGAAGCTGGTTGGTCTACATATGGCGAATATATGAAGAAACTAAGGACTCTTTTAATCAGACTTTGGGAAAAGGAAAACTGTAGTAAAAAAAATAAACTTAATTGTCACAAAAGGTTAAAAATGTGTAAATCAAGAGTTCTAACTAGAAAGAAATTGTATGGTTTTGATAATAGAAGGTATAAGGTATGAAAATAATTTTAAAAGAAAAAGCAAATTGTTATGAAAACCAGTTATTTCTGAATAAGAAAGTTTATGAAAGTTGAAGGTTTATATAAGTTGTAGAAGATTTGTGCAGGTTGTAGAAAGTTTTTACCAAGAAAAAAGAATTTGAACAGTCAGAAATCTGGTTTTCAAAGAATGTTTAATTAGTCACCCCAGTTAACAATCCTGTAATCTCCCCACTTATTGGGATAGCTCTTCCTTCCACCCTGACCATCTGAAACTCAGAAACAGAGAAACAAAACTGACCCCTTGTCCTTCTATTCTCTATTCACCTCTCAGCCTGCCTCACCCAATCAGGGACTTTCTACTTGTGTGGGACCAACACCTATATGTGTCTTCTTGTTAATTGGACAGAAACCTGTACCCTAATCTATCTCACCTCAATTATCAACCTAATCCCACCACAAGAGTCTCTTTCAATTCCTAGTACACTACCCGTCAATTAAAGAACCAAATGAGCTGTACAGGTAATTCCTCCTCTTGTTGCTTTAAGAATTTCTATAAAAATAGTTCCAGGGGCAGGGGGACCAGTCACTTCCTTGTCTTATTCCCACTTTCTCTCTCTCTCTCTCTCTCTCTCTCTCTCTCTCTCTGAAGTCCAGTGAATTCATAAAAGTGAAACCAAGTCATGGAATCAGTGGTTTCACACAAACTGGGTGTCTTGACTGTTGCCTTTTATTCTTCCACTCATTCTCCTATTTATTTTTCTAACATTTGGACCCTGCCTCTTATGTTGGTTCACTACTTTCTACAGAATCGCATGCAGACATTCACCAATCAGAAAATTGGAAAAACTTACCTAACCCTACACACCAACCCTAAAACCTGCCTTCACAAAACAGAAAAATCTGAAACCCTTTATCAGCAAACCTATAAATTAACCCCTACTGTGAACAATAGTGAAAAAAACCCATTGTTCTCAATGCTAGCACCAATTATAAAACCAATCCTAATTTTTGCCTAATTTTACTGCTTCCCCTCCCTTTTTTTATCAAGAGTTGCAGGCCCAAATGGGAGAAATCTCCAGAATTACCTACAATCAAATGCTTTTACAAACTGCCCCAGGGAGAGGTCCATGAAGGAGTCCCCTGAATGGAGCAAGAAGTAGCTTCAGAAGGTAGTCAGTCTGAGACAAACATCCTCTTTGAACCTCATATTCTTTTCTTCCCCCCAACTCATTCCTTTTTATCATACCACAGAGTTGAGAAATAATAGATATATGAATTTACTAAAACTTCCAACTGCCCTTTAGTTGTTCTGCCTGGCTACATGACCTCACCCTGAGTTACTGGACAATCACCCCTGAGGCAGAAGAGTTCCAGGATGCTGGCCAACAGCCCCAAGGAGAAGCATTCCATGAAGCCAAAACCGTAAAACCATAGAAGGGAACATACTAGAACGTTTGACACAATACTTGCTCAAGGTTCTCCCAAGCCCTATAAAACTAACTTCATTGTCTGGGACCAGTGCCCTTCTCCTCAGAAAAGTGCCTGGAAGGGTTTCTTTCTTTCTTTCAATAAAGCCTGTTACTCTGGTCTTTTATGGATTCTTACATTTTGTACATCAGAATCGAAGTTAAAAAGGGGAGTTAAGTGAAATTGATTTGTGATACATTAGGGAGGCCGAGAATGAGAATGCAAAAGTCAGAAATCTGTGGCACTGATTAAAAGTGAAAATGTATATACTCAAATTTTTTTATGTGGGCAGGAATAAAATAGCTAACAAGAACCATAATAATAACAACAATGGGGTCGTTGGCTTCTGCTCTGCTGATATGCTGGCACTGAGGAGTGCAGAAAAAATTACCCTTATATTTCAAAGACATGCTATTGTCAGATAGGATAGACAGGCATCAGTTCAGAAAAAGGGGATGGGAAACAGTGGGGGTTTTATCTCATCCACTGAGGGAAGAGTGGTTCAGCAGTCACACTGTCTGCCAGAACAAAATCACCAAATTTTCAAACAGCCTTGAAATACTGTATGTTAGAGTATCAGTGAAAGGCAACCTTGGAAGTTACAGTTAAAAAGTATATGATCTAGAGACAAGGAAGATGGCAGCGGAGTAGGCAAACGCACAGACGCCCAGCTCTCAACACCAAACTGGAATACAAATCAATTTAGGAAAAATCAGCATGAAAAACCAACATTGAACTGCAAGAACAGCTCTCAAAAACCAAGGAGCAAAGAGGAAGCCACAATAAACCTGGTAAGGAGTGCCTGAATCTCCTCTGCTTACAGGAACGGCGTGGGGTAAGGGTGTGAGTCTGAGAGCCTAGTGAGGATTTCACAGAGGAAAAAGAGTAGAAACTATTGCTCACAGCCACTTACCTGGCGACCAGAGAGCCAAGTGGGTTGAAAAGACCAGCTTTTCTCCCAAGTGGAAAGGACAAGGAGAGGGACAGACTGTGAGGGGCTAAGGTATGCAAGAAACGAAATAAAAAAGCTGACTCATTTGTGCTGGAGGCGGACATAGCTGGGGGAGGGACTGAACCTTTCACAAAACAGAGCTGAAGTGCTTCTGGATCAGAGATCTCCGGACATCTATCCAGCTCCAATCAGCACAACAAGACACAGCTGAAAACAAGAAGTGGGGAGGAGGGGCAGTAACTCAGGTCTCCATGGAGATCTGAGATACACCTCCCCCTACTGAAGCTGAGAAAAAACCCTGCCCCCAGTGAGATTAGTTGGTGGAAGAGACTTTCAGTGTCTCAGGTTACACCCACAGCATTCCTGGTTACAGTTTCAAGGAAGCCCCCTGCTGAGATCACTTAAAAAGACTATCACCTGTTAAGAAAACAAACAAATCAAGACTTCAAAGCTGCCCAAATCCGAAAGTGGATTACAAATAATAGCTGATACCAACCAAAGAAGACCTAGAAATAACACAACTGAAAACAGGAGGCAGAAAACACCAAGCCTACACTCAAGCAACTCTACAAATAAAACACCATTATGAGAAGACAAAGGAGTACAACCCAAACAAAACCACAAGAGACACCCTTGAGAGATGAGCTGAGTGATATAGAAATAATCAAACTTCCAGATGTGGAGTACAAAATAATGATTGTTAGAATGCTTAGGGATCTTAGAACAACAATGGAGGGGCAGTTTTTAAACCTAAATAAAGAAATAGCAAGTATAAAAAAAATATTGAAATATTAAAAAAGAATCAGTCAGAGATGACAAATACAATATCAGAAATGAAGACCACAATGGAAGGAATTAAAAACAGGATGAATACAGCAGAGGATCGAATCAGCGAGTTGGAGGACAACTGGAATGAAGGCATGAAAGCAGAGAAGAAAAGAGAAAAGAGACTCAAAAAGTCAGAGGAAACACTTACAGACCTCTGTGACAACATGAAGAGAAATAACATCTGCATCATAGGGGTTCCTGAAGAACAAGAAAAAGAACAAGGGATAGAGACTTTGTTCAATCATATCATAACTGAAAACTTCCCTAAATTAATGCAAGAGAAACTTTACAAGTCCAAGAAGCACAGAGAACTCCATTAAAGAGAAACCCAAAGAAACCTACACCACGACACATCATAATTAAAATACCAAAGATAAGCGATAAAGAGAAAATATTAAAAGCTGCAAGAGAAAAAAAAGTTATCACCTAAAAAGAAGCCCCCATAAGGATGACATCCGACTTCTCAACAGAAACACTTGAGGCCAGAAAAGAATGGTAAGAAATATTCAAAGTAATGCAGAACAAGAACCTACAACCAAGACTACTTTATCCAGCAAGGCTATCGTTTAAAATCGAAGGAGAAATAAAAAGCTTCCCAGACAAAAAACAACTCAAGTAATTCATTACAACCAAACCAACGCTGCAAGAAATGTTAAGGGGCCTGTTGTAAACAGATCAAAGTTGGAAAAGAATATAGCAAAAAAAAGGAATACACCTTTAAAGAAGAAAATGGCAATAAACAACTACATATCAATAATAACCTTAAATGTAAATGGATTAAATGATCCAATCAAAAGACATAGGGTAGCTGCGTGGATAAGAAAACAGGACCCATACATATGTTGTCTACAAGAGACACACCTTAGAACAAAAGACACACATAGATTGAAGGTAAAAGGATGGAAAAAAAACATTTCATGCAAACGGAAATGAAAAAAAAAGCTGGGGTAGCAATACTTATATCAGACAAATTGGACTTTAAAACAAAGGATATAGTAAGAGATAAAGAAGGCCACTACATAATAATAAAGGGAGTAATGCAACAGGAAGATATAACTATTATAAATATCTATGCACCTAATATAGGAGCACCCAAATATATAAAACAGACTTTGATGGATTTAAAGGGTGAGATCAACAGCAACACTATAATAGTAGGGGATTTCAATACCCCACTAACATCACTAGATAGATCCTCAAGAAAGAAAATTAACAAAGAAACAGCAGACTTATTGGAAACACTAGATCAACTCGATTTAATAGATATCTTCAGATCCTTTCACCCTAATGCAGCAGAATATACATTCTTTTCAAGCGCTCATGGTACATTCTCTAGGATAGTCCACATGTTAGGGCACAAAAGTGCTCTCAACAAATTTACGAAGACTGAAATCATATCAAGCACTTTCTCCGATCACAACGGCATGAAAGTAAAAATGAATCACAACAGAAAAGCTCAAAAATTCTCAAACACATGGAAACTAAATAGCAGATTGTTAAATAATGAATGGATTAAGAATGAGATCAAAGAAGAAATAAAAAAATTCCTAGAAACGAATGACAATGTGTATACAACAACTCAAAATTTATGGGACACAGCAAAAGCAGTGCTGAGAGGGAAGTTCATAGCACTACAGGCACACTTTCAGAAGCTAGAAAAAGCTCAAATAAACAACTTAACCCTGCATCTAAAAGAATTAGAAAAAGAGCAGCAAGTAAAGGCCAAATGTAGTAGAAGGAAGGAAATAATAAAGATCAGAGCAGAAATAAATGACATAGAGTCTAAAGAAACAATAGAGAGGATCAATAAAACTTGGAGCTGGTTCCTTGAAAAGGTAAACAAAATTGATGAACCTTTAAGTAGACTCACCAAGAAAAAGAGAGAGAGGACTCAAATAAATAAAATTAAAAATGAGAGAGGAGAAATAACAACTGACACAACAGAAATACAAAATATTGTAAGAAAATACTATGAAGAACTGTATGCCAGAAAACTAGACAACCTAGATGAAATGGACAAATTCCTTGAAACATACAATCTTCCAAAAATCAATGTGGAAGAATCAGAAAACCTAAACAGACCGATTACAACAAAGGAGATCGAAACAGTTATCAAAAAACTTCCAACAAAGAAAAGTCCGGGGCCCGATGGCTTCACAACGGAATTCTACGAAATATTCAAACAAGAACTACCTCCTATCCTTCTCAAACTATTTCAAAAAATTCAAGAGGAAGGAAGACTTCCAAGCTCCTTTTATGAGGCAATCATAATTCTGATTCCAAAACCAGGCAAAGACAACACAAAAAAAGAAAATTATAGGCCAATATCTCTGATGAATATAGATGCTAAAATCCTCAACAAAATATTAGCAAACCGGATTCAACAATATATGGAAAAAATCATACACCATGATCAAGTGGGATTTATCCTGGGGAGGCAAGGCTGGTACAATATTCGTAAATCAATCAATGTGATTCATCACATAAACAAAAAGAAGGAGAAAAACCATATGATAATTTCAATAGATAAAGAAAAAGCATTTGATAAAATCCAGCACCCATTCATGATCAAAACTCTCAGAAAAGTGGGAATACAGGGAACATACCTCAACATGATAAAGGCCATCTATGAGAAACCCACAGCCAACATCATACTCAATGGGCAAAAATTAAAAGCAATCCCCTTAAGATCAGGAACAAGGCAGTGGTGCCCCCTTTCACCACTCTTACTTAACAGAGTCCTGGAAGTCCTTGCCACAGCACTCAGACAAGAAGAAGAAATAAAAGGCATTCAAGTTGGAAAAGAAGAAGTAAAACTATCATTATTTGTAGATGATATGATATTGTATATAGTAAACCCTAAAGTCCCAGTCAAAAAACTGCTGGACCTGATAAATAAATTCAACAAAGTGGCAGGATATAAAACCAATACTCAGAAATCAGAAGCATTTTTATACACCAACAATGAACAGTCAGAAAGAGAAATTAAGGAAACAATCCCCTTCACAATTACAACCAAAAATATAAAGTACCTAGGAATAAACTTAACCAAGGAGACTAAAGACTTGTACTCGGAAAATTACAAAGCATTGATAAAAGAAATCAAGGAAGATACAAACAAGTGGAAGCATATACCGTGCTCATGGTTAGGAAGAATAAACATCATTAAAATGTCTATATTACCCAAAGCAATCTATAAATTCAATGCAATACCAATTAAAATACCAATGACATACTTCAAAGATATAGAACACATATTACATAAATTTATATGGAACCAAAAGAGGACACAAATAGCCTCAGCAATCTTAAAAAAGAAGAATAAAGTGGGAGGTATCGCACTTCCTGATATCAAGTTATACTACAAGGCCGTTGTACTCAAAACAGCCTGGTACTGGCATAAGAACAGGCATATAGATCAATGGAACAGAACAGAACCCAGAAATAAACCCACAGTTCTATGGACAACTGATATTTGACAAAGGAGGTAAGGAAATACAATGGAGTAAAGACAGCCTCTTTAACAAATGGTGTTGGGAAAATTGGACAGCTACCTGCAAAAAAATGAAACTAGATCACCAGCTTACACCACTCACAAAAATAAACTCAAAATGGATAAAAGACTTAAATGTAGGCCATGAAACTGTAAACATCTTAGAAGAAAACATAGGCAGTAAGCTCTCCGACATCTCTCAGAGCAATATATTTGCTGATTTATATCCACGGGGAAGTGAAATAAAAGACAGGATAAACAAATGGGACTATATCAAACTAAAAAGCTTTTGCACAGCTAAAGACAACAAGAACAGAATAAAAAGACAAACTACACAATGGGAGAATATATTTGACAATACGTCTGATAAGGGGTTAATAACCAAAATTTATAAAGAACTTGTAAAACTCACCACCAGGAAGACAAACAACCCAATCCAAAAATGGGCAAAAGAGATGAATAGACACTTCTCCAAAGAGGACATACAGATGGGCAATAGGCATATGAAAAAATGCTCAACATCACTCATCATTAGAGAAATGCAAATTAAAACCACAATGAGATATCACCTCACACCAATCAGAATGGCGCTTGTCAACAAAACAACACAGAATAAGTGCTGGTGAGGATGTGTAGAAAAGGGAACCCTTCTGCACTGCTGGTGGGAATGCAGACTGGTGCAGCCACTGTGGAAAACAGTATGGAGATTCCTCAAAAATCTGAAAATCGAACTGCCTTTTGACCCAGCTATCCCACTTTTAGGAATATACCCCAAGGACACCATAGAACGGCTCGAAAAGGAGAAATGCACCCGCATGTTTGTGGCAGCATTGTTCACAATAGCGAAGATCTGGAAACAGCCCAAGTGTCCATCAGAGGACGAGTGGATTAAAAAGCTTTGGTACATATATACTATGGAATACTACTCAGCCATAAGAAATGATGACATCGGATCATTTACAATAACATGGATGGACCTTGACAACATTATACGGAGTGAAATAAGTAAATCAGAAAAAAAAAAACTAAGATGAATCCATACATAGAATGGACATAAAAATGAGACTCAGAGACATGAACAAGAATGTGATGGCAACAGGGGCGGGAGGTTGGGAGAGGGGGGAGGGGGTGAAGAAGGAGAGAGGGGTTAGGGGAGGGGAGGGGCACAAAGAAAACCAGATAGAAGATGACAGAAGACAATTTAACTTTTGGGCGAGGGGTATACAGCACAACCAAATGTCAAAATAATCTAGAGATATTTTCCCTCAACATATGTACCCTGATTTATCAATGTCACTGCATTAAATTTAATAAAAAAATAAAATAAAAAATAAAAATTATAAAAAAAAAAGTATATGATCTATAAGACCCCAACAGGTAGCGGTGCTCAGACGAGTTGAGTTGCCCCCTTGTGTCTCGTGCCAAGTGCACAGCTTTGCTTAATAAACTGCTTGCTTTGCTTGAACACTGCACACTGTTTCTCACCTCAATTCTTTCTCAGCTGAGAAGCCTCCTTCAACCTGATTTTTCTCTGCTGCCATTATTAGGTCCATTATTGTAGGTGCAAAAGACAACAGACAGGCTTACATAAAGTAAGCCATTGACCTTTGTTAGAGAAAAATACCTCTCTATACATGACTACCCACCACAAACTGCTTGCTTTTAGTTAGAAAGTTTTAATTTCAGTCTATCCTGTGTGGTTATTTTAGGTCTATGAGTTTGTAAGGCTACTATGCAAGCCTCCCCAGAGCTTGTCAACCTCAGCATGTGGCCCCTTTTTTGTCCACATCCTCCTCAGAAAGACACTGGCTTCCTAGAGAAGTGATCCCCTGTCACAGTAGATCCCAAGCTTTACATAGATCAGGGATCCATGATTTGACTTCCCCATGAAGTGTGACACTCCTGCTTAACAGCAAGGATGAGAGCCTCTTTGAGACTACTCTTGAGGGGGCTATGCAGATTCTACTTATTAGTACTGAGACCAATCACCACCCAAGAAAAGACCTGACCAACACAATTTAATTGTAAGAATCACACAGGCAGTTCATTACTCACAGATCATATGGCATACCTGTGTACAGCTTAATGGGGCACCATCAGAATGCTTGTCAACTGTCCTTGTTTAGAGTGGCCAGCATGAAGACTCCACATTCAGTGTTGGAGTCTGTTTGACTAACTGAAGCTCGGGACCCATTGGCTTTAGTATCCTTTCTGGCATACACCTTCTAACAGGTGTTAATCTCTGGATTATCATATCAAGCCACTTTTTGGGATTTCCTTGAAGAAAGCTTTTTTTTGTTAATCTACAGAATAGTCACATTAAGCCACATTATGGGAGTTTCTTGCAGAGAGCTCTTTTTATCTATTAATATATATAATTTCACACACACATTAACTGGGCCCTGAGCTAAGGGCTTGGGCTAGTCTATTATATTTCTATACACTAGATTATTACATCTAGTCTATTATATTGCATCTCTGC
>NW_027095441.1:1316739-1431222 GCF_036850765.1 Saccopteryx bilineata
TATGCCAGTACAAAGCTGTTCTGAGTACAATGGCCTTGTAGTATAACTTGATATCAGGAAGTGTGATACCTCCCAGTTTTTTCTTTTTTTTCAAGATTGCTGAGGCTAGCCTGACCTGTGGTGGCACAGTGGATAAAGCGTCGACCTGGACATGCTGAGGTCGCCGGTTCGAAACCCTGGGCTTGCCTGGTCAAGGCACATATGGGAGTTGATGCTTCCAGCTCCTCCCCCCTTCTCTCTGTCTCTCTCTCCTCTCTCTCCCTCTCTGTCTCTCTCCTCTCTAAAAATGAATAAATAAATAAATAAATAAAAAAAAAAAGATTGCTGAGGCTATTCATGTACTTTTTTGGTTCCATATAAATTTTTGGAATATGTGTTTTATATCTTTGAAGTATATCATTGGTATTTTAATTGGTATTGCATTCAATTTATAAATTATAAATTTATAAATTGGGTAATATAGACATTTTAATGTTTATTCTTCCTATCCATGAACACTGTACATGCTTCCACTTGTTTGTATCTTCCTTAATTTCTTTTATCAATGTTTTATAATATTCCAGGTACAAGTCTTTAATCTCTTTAGTTAAATTTACTCCTAGGTACATTTTTTGTGTGTTGCAGTAGTAGAGAGTATTGTTTCCTTAATTTCTCTTTCTGACAGTTCTTTGTTGGTGTATACAAATGCCTCTGATTTCTGTGTATTAATTTTATATCCTTATATCTTGCTGAATTCATTTATTAGGCCAAGTAGTTTTTTGACTGAGACTTCAGAGTTTTCTATATACACTATCATTTCATCTGCAAATAATGATAATTTTACTTCTTCTTTTCCAATTTGGATGCCTCTTTTGTTTCATCATCTTGTCTGATTGCTGTGGGTAGAACTTCCAGTACTATGTTGAATAAGAGTGGAGAAAAGGGGGCACCCCTGCCTTGTTTCTGATCTTAAGGGGATTGCTTTTATTTTTTGCCCATTGATTATGATATTGGCTGTGGGTTTGTCATAGATGGCCTTTGTCACATTTAGGTATGTTCCCTGTATTCCCACTTTGATAAGAGTTTTGATCATAAATGGGTGTTGGATTTTCTCAAATGCTTTTCCTGCATCTATTGAAATTATCATGTGGTTTTTCTCCTTCTTTTTGTTTATGTGATGAATCATTGATTTACGAATATTGTACCATCCTTTCCTCCCCAGAATAAATCCCACTTGATCATGATGTGTGATTTTTTTCATGTATTGCTGGATCCAGTTTGCTAATATTTTGTTGAGGATTTTGGCATCTAAATTCATCAGGGATATTGGCCTATAATTTTCTTTCTTTGTGTTGTCTTTGCCTGGTTTTGGAATCAGAATTATGCTTGCCTCATAAAAGGAGCTTGGAAGTCTTCCTTCCTCTTGAATTTTTTTGAAATAGCTTGAGAAGGATAGGAGTTAATTTTTCTTTGAATATTTGGTAGAATTCACCTCTGAAGCCATCCGATCCAGGACTTTTGTTTGCTGGGAGTTCCTGATAACTGTTCTGATCTCATTTGTTGTAATCAGTCTGTTTAGGTTTTCTGATTCTTCCAGATTGTATTTGGAAAGATTACATGTTTCAAGAAATTTTTCAATTTCATCTAGGTTGTCCAATTTTTTGGCATACAGTTAGTTCTTCATAGTATTTTCCTACAATATTTTGTATTTATGTCAGTATTTTGTTTCAGTTGTTATTTCTCCACTCTCATTTCTAATTTCATTTATTTGAGTTCTCTCTCTTTTTTTCTTGGCGAGTCTGGTTAAAGGTTTATTGATCTTGTTTACCATTTCAGAGTACTAGCTCTTGGTTTCATTGATCCTCTGTATTCTTTTTTTAGCCTCTATGTCATTTATTTTCACTCTGATCTTTATTATTTCCTTCCTTCTACTACCTCTGGGCTTTACTTGGTGAGCTTTTTCTAGTTCTTTTAGATGCAGGGTTAAGTTATTTATTTCAGCTTTTTCTAGCTTCTTAAGGTATGCCTGTAGTGCTATGAGCTTTATCTCAGTACTGCTTTTGCCATGTCCCATAAATTTTGAGTTGTTGTATGATCATTATCATTCCTTTCTAGGAATATTTTTATTTCTTCTTTGATCTTATTGTTAACCCATTTGTTATTTAATAACATGTTATTTAGTTTCTATGTGTTTGAGTATTTTTCAGTTTTTCTGATGTGGTTGATTTCTAGTTTTATGTGATTGTGATCAGAGAAAGTGCTTGATATGATTTCAATCTTTTTAAATTTGTTGAGACCGCTTTTGTACCCTAACATGTGGTCTCTCATAGAGAATGTACCATGAGCACTTGAAAAGAATGTATAGTCTGCTGCCTTAGGGTGAAAGGTTCTGAAGATATCTATTAAATCAAATTGATCTAGTATGTCCTTTAAGTCTGCTGTTTCTTTGTTAATTTTCTTCCTTGAGGATTTATCTAGTGATGTTAGTGGAGTATGGAAGTCCCCTACTATTATATTATTGCTGTTGATCTCGCCCTTTATATTTATCAAAGTCTGCTTTATATATTTCAGTGCTCCTATATTAGGTACATAGATATTTATAATGGTTATATTTTCTTGTTGGATTGCTCCCCTTATCATTATGTAGTGGCCTTCTTTATCCTTTACTATAGCCTTTGTTTTAAAGTCCATTTTGTCTGATATAAGTATTGCTACCCCAGTGTTTTTTCATTTCCATTTGCATAAAATATTTTTTTCCACACTGTTACCTTCAGTCTGTGTATCTTTTGTTTTGAGGTGTGTCTCTTGTAGACAACATATGTATGGGTCCTGTTTTCTTATTTATGCATCTAGCCTATGTCTTTTGATTGGATTATTTAACCCATTTACATTTAAGGTAATTATTAGTATGTAGTTGTTATTGCCATTTTATTCTTTAAAGCTCTATTTCTTTTTTTACTATATTCTTTTCCCTTTTTGTTCTGTTTACAACAGGCCCCTTAACATTTCTTGTAGCATTGGTTTGGTTGTAATGAATTCCTTGAGGTTTTTTTGTCTGGGAAACTTTTTATTTCTCCTTCAATTTTAAATGATAGCCTTGCTGGATAAAGAAGTCTTGGTTATAGGCTCTTGTTCTGCGTTACTTTGAATATTTCTTGCCATTCCCTTCTGGCCTCAAGTGTTTCTGTTGAGAAGTCGATGCCATCTATATGGGGACTTCTTTGTAGGTAATAGCCTTTTTTTCTCTAGCAGCTTTTAATATTTTCTCTTTATCTCTTAGCTGTGTTATTTTAATTATGATGTGTCTTGGTGTAGATTTCTTTAGGTTTCTCTTTAATGAAGTTCTCTGTGCTTCTTTAACTTGTGTAACTTTTTCCTGCATCAATTTTGGGAAGTTTTCAGCTATAATTTGATTGAACAAGGTCTCTATCCCTTGTTCTTTCTCTTCTTTTTCAAAAACCTCTATGATGCGGATGTTATTTCTCTTTACATTGTCACAGAGCTCTCTTAGTGTTTCCTCAGATTTTTTAAGCCTCTTTTTTTTTGCTGCTCTGCTTCTGTGTTTTCATTTATTTTGTCTTCTAAATTGCTGATTCAATTCTCTGCTTCATCCAGCCTGCTTTTAATTGCTTCTAGTGTAGTTTTCATTTCTGATACTATATTTATTATTTCTGACTGGTTGTTTTTTGTTATTTTAATGTCCTTTGTGATGTTTGTTATGTCTTTATTTATGTGTTCAATGTGTCCATTCATTGTTCTAAGATCTTTGAGCATTCTAATAATCATTATTTTAAACTCTGCATCTGGTAGTTTGCTTATTTTCATCTCACTCAGTTCATTTTCTGGAGGTTTCTCCTGTTGGTTCATTTGGATTGCACTTCTCTGTCTTCCCATTTTGTTTGTGTATACCCTTCTCGTTTGGGTGTGTTGTTTGTAGAGCTGGCTAAGCCATGGGATGGTGTTGTCTGCTTCCAATTTTCGTTTGTGTTATTTCTAGATCTTCTTTGGTTGGCATCAACTGTTGTTTTCTTTGTGTTTTGTTGATGGTTTCCTTTGCTGTGCAAAATCTTTTTAATTTGATGTAATCCCATTTTTCTTTTGTTTATCTTGCCAGTTCTCTAAAATAACTTGCAATACAGGCAAGAAAAATGAGATATGTGAATAGTCAAGGACAAATGGTTTGAATCTCCTCTCATATTCCCTGCCCTCTTGGAGACACAAAAGTCACATAGGTCTCACTTGGTGAGTGGTCCACCAGCCATGTAGTCACAGTGCAGGTAAGATATGTCCTCAGAGCACCCAGGATGACATCCTTCAATTTAACTGCTGACAGAACTGCATGGGGGAAACTCCTCAGCAAGCTGATACTGTGTTGCTACCTCTCTCCTTGAGTGAGTGGCATGGCAGGGTGTTGAAGAGCATGCCCAGGGCACTAACCTGCCCTCATTCTAATTTTGGTTCTGCCGTTGAGTAGCTGTGTGTCCTTGGGCAGAACACCCTCTCTGTGCCTCAGTAAAACATGCTTAACAGGGCTGCTGTTAGGATCAAGGTAGAATGAATGACAAGGAACACACTTAAATGGGTGTTTAGCAAAGAGACGTGCTCCCTAAGGGACAGTAACAACTCTTGCCATTGCTGCTGAATATCAACAGGACTTCCTGAGCTCCCAATCAGCTGTGAGTGTGGCTAATAATGGGTTTATCTGGAGAAGAGCTACTGAATACTGAGGATACATTTGTGGGTTGAAGCAGGCTAGTCCCACCTTCATGGGCTCATAGTCTCCTGGTGAAAGCCAGCAGGACACAACTAGACACAATTAGTGCAACAATCACAATCACTGTCCTAATGTTTAGGAAGTTGTAGCACATGGTTTGCTCTTTGGATCCATTTCTCCCTTCTTTCAGATGCCAGAGTTGGAATTGGTACTCCTGGTTTTTGCAAGTGAGGAGCGTCTCTAAGGAGTGGGCTGGCCTATGGGGCTCCAAGCACTTTGGCACGACAAGCCCAACCGCCAGCTCACACCTAGGGAGTGTAACAGAAAACTGTTTCCCCGACTCACTTCAGACATCAAGGCACCTTCCCGCACCTCAGGGACATAACTTCCAGCAAAGGGGCATGGCCACAATCCAGCACTGGAGTCCGTAGTTGACTTGGCCAATTGGAGCTTAGCTTATTCCTGAGTGCAGCAAAACATCCTCCACTAAGCAAGCATCCTCGCTGGAGCAACAGCGTCCTAGAAATGCCAGTGAGCTGGGCTCAGCCCTGCAGGTGTCCGGGCTCCCTTCGTGCACTTGTGGCCTGGTAAGGAGGAAAGTCGGTAGTGGCTGAGGGTAAGGCGATGGGGCCTTGGCTCCTGGATCCCACGTGTGAGTGCAAAGGGCAGCAGAGCTTCGGTGCAGGCAGGCGGGTAATTTTGAAGGTCCCAAAGTCCTGAGATGGCTGCCGTCCACCCCGGGAATAGAGAGCCTCCTTACCTCAGTGATGGAAGGTGGTGACTCATTTTCTCCCATGTCTGTGGCGTGCCTGCCGGTGCCCAGTGCGGCGTAAGCACTATCAAGACAGGACACTTAGTAATCTTTGTTTCAAGGTTTTTTCCTCTTTGCACATCCCTCAGTTGCCTCTTCTTGTATTTTCATTCCCATCAAGCATTGCAAGCTCCTCCTGTGAATAAAATGGCTCTTTTCAAGGTTAACAATGACTGTCATATTTCCATATTCAATAGATGCTCTAAAGGACAACTAAGTCAAATCCTGAGCAGCACTTGATATAGTTGATAACTTTCTGTCTTTTGAGAAACTGCCTTCCTTTTATTGGCTGCTGTTTCTCAATTCCCTTCCTGTGGCCTCCTTGTCTTTCAAACTCTAAGCAGTGGAACGGCCCCAAAGATTAGTTTTGAGCTTTTTTTCTGCACATGTTCTTGCTTCTTAGATGACCTCATTTGACCCTAGGGCTTTAACTCGTCTCAGTGTGCCAATGATTTCTGCAGAGATTTCTTAATATGTTCAAAACTGAACTCCTGGGCTTTCTTGCTTCTAAAATACTCTGGCCCTGGCCGTTTCGCTCAGTGGTAAAGCGTCAGCCTGGTGTGCAGAAGTCCCGGGTTTGATTCCCAGCCAGGGCACACAGGAGAGGCGCGCATCTGCTTCTCCACCCCTCCCCCTCTCCTTCTTTTCTGTCTCTCTCTTCCCCTCCTACAGCCAAGGCTCCATTGGAGCAAAAGATGGCCCAGGTGCTGGGGATGGCTCCTTGGCCTCTGCCCCAGGTGCTAGAGTGGCTCTGGTTGCAACAGAGTGACACCCCGGAGGGGCAGAGCATCACCCCCTGGTGGGCAGAGTGTCACCCCCTGGTGGGCGTGCAGGGTGGATCCCGGTTGGGCACATGCAGGAGTCTGTCTGACTGTCTCTCCCCATTTCCAGCTTCGGAAAAATACAAAAATAAAATAAAATAAAATAAAATACTCTTCATTCCATTTTTTCTATTTCAGGAAGTTTATCATTCCAGTTGCTCAGGCCACAGAAGTTGAAGTCACCCTTGATTCCTTTTTTCCCCTTTCCATCTTACTGTACAACTTCAGCAAATTCTTTGGGCTCTAGTTTCAAAATATCTGCAGAATTTGACAATTTTCACCACATTTTTATTTTGAGTGTCCATGTGCCTCCCCCCAAAAAAATTTGGAAGCACTATTATCATGGAATAAAAATAAAATATGGGATGAGTGACACCAGAGGGCTCTGATTTAGTCTGCCTATTTGACCATGACATATCTGTGTGTATTATTTTTCCCATAGATAGAGTACCTTCCCAAGGTCCCAAGTCCAATACAATCTCAAAGTCAGGATCTCTAAGGGGCAAAAACTCCTTTCTAGATGTGGCTTTTCATGGCCTAGCAATTCATAAACTAAAACATAAGTTCTATACCTCCAAATACCACAATACAAAATGGTGGGGTAGAAACAGGATGACTACAGTGGGAACTCCTCTTTTGAAAAAGGGGGGATGGAAGCATGTCACAGACACTGGTCCACAGCAATGATTAAATCTGGCTGTGCAGGAGTAGTGATGATTCCTTTCCATGGAGCCTCCGAGATAAACTCTTCCAAAATACTGATTCTATATCCTGGGAAGAACTCCCTTATCATTTATCCTCTGTGGCCCTGACTCTGCCCTTGATGAGTATCTTCCAGGTTAAATCTGACTCCTTTAGAGACAATACATTTCTCGGTGCCTCCACACTTTACAAAGATTGCTTTATATTGATACAAGTTTGGGGGCTAGGGTAGCTCTAAGGGGGTAAACCAGCATCAGCTTTTATTGTCAAGGCTTATAGTTTCTATAACTCTAAAATTCTCATACCAACTTAGTAAATTTCCAAGCAGTCCCATGTGCAAGTACCTAGTATCTAAACCAGGCATCACCAAACTACGGCCCGTGGGCCACATGAGGCCCCCTGAGGCCATGTATCTGCCCCCCCGCCGCACTTCCAGAAGGGGCACCTCTTTCATTGGTGGTCAGTGAGAGGAGCACTGTATGTGGTGGCCTTCCAAATGTCTGAGGGACAGTGAACTGGCCCCTTGTGTAAAAAGTTTGGAGACCCCTGATCTAAACCAAGGTCATGTCTGGACATAATTTTAAGGTTGAAGACACTAATTTTCTACTCTTTGGTCCTGTTCTGTACTCTTTTCTCTCAATTTCATATCACCTGTTTTGGGGTTGTATGAAACAATAGGCTTGGGTGGGAAGGCAGCACTCTGAATTTGGTCTCTAACAGCAGGATGTTGTGACTTCCATGTGACCTTTATATGCCAGAACATCAGTGACTTCTTGTTAATGCTGTAGCTTTAAAACCTGCTTATAATTGCTTCAGTTTAGGATATAAAGGCAGCTGGATTTTTGGTCCTGTAAGGCTCTCAAATTGTAGGCAGAAAGACCATATGTTGGAGGGCTTCTAACTTTCCATCTCAGCCTTCAGACTAGTTAGCTCTGGGCTGAGCTTCTCTTTTTCATGCTAAGGAGCACCAAATATCTTTGGATTTTTCCCCTATAATTTTCTTGAATGCTTCATTCAGCCTTGGTCAGCATGTGTTCACCTAAGGTAGAGTAGAGGACAGTGTAATCATAAATTTTGCCACCTCAAAACAAGGATACCTCTTGATCCTGTTATATCTGTGTCCTCTTCACTCTCCCTATAGCTTACACTAAGCCAATACCATTTGTTGTAGGTTGGGTTCCATGCAAACCCCAACTTCCAGGCATAAAATTCTGTATCCATTAAGGTTAGATTTAGTTGAGAATAATGGAAAACCCCCAAATATCAGTGACTTAAAACAGAAACAATTCTATCTTGTATGACAGTACAGAGTTGCTTACTGAGTCTGGCCACAATGTTCTCAGGGATCCAGGCTCCTGCTCACTGTGTACTGTCCCTAGGGCATGGACCTTGTTCCAGTGTGCCCCAGCCATCACACTCACATCCCAAGAAACAAGATAAAGGGAGGGGCAAAGAAAAAAAGAAGAAAAAGTTATATAGCAGCTGAAGTTCCTGGATGTTCCCTGACACTTCCATTTGTACATTTCAGGAAGAATTTAATCATGTAGCTATGCTCTATCCAAGGGATGCTAAGCAAGGGGAGCAGACTGGGTATTGAAAGGCACCTCTATCATGGTGGCTTATTCAATCAACACCAATTACCTTATAATATTTTTTTTTGTATTTTTCTGAAGTTAGAAGCAGGAAGCAGCCAGACAGACTTCTACATGCACCTGACTGGGATCCACCGGGCATGCTCACTAGGGGCGATGCTCTGCCCATCTGGGGCATTTCTCTGATGCAACCAGAGCCATTCTAGCACCTGAGGCTGAGGCCATGGAGCCATCCTCAGTTCCTGGGCCAACTTTGCTCCAATGGAGCCTTGTCTGCTGGAGGGGAAGAGAGAGACAGAGAGGAAGGAGAGGGGAAAGGGTGGAAAAGCAGATGGGCGCTTCTCTTGTGTGCCCTGACTGAGAATCAAACCCAAGACTTCCACACACTGGGCAATGCTCTACCACTGAACCAACTGGCCAGGGACACCTTATAATTTCTTTATGGCATCTTCTTTCTTATGGCAATTTTAAGGTGACTCTTCCCCCTCCCAGCTTTACTGAGGTGTGATAGCCAACTAAAAAACTGAATGTACTTTATTTAAGGTGTAAAACATGTTATTTTGATACATTATACCTTGTGTAATGATTCTAACATGATTTTTCAAAGGCAATTCAATGACATTGTAACTTACAGTGGAAGTTAAAATAGCTAGGAATTCAGATTCCAGCAGTCCATGACCAGGGCTTCAAATGTTGAGATTACAAAACAGAAAAAAATGTGTAACTTCCAGTTTTTCTCATTTTTCAGCAAAGTTCCTTGGTGTGAGCTCCACCCAACACAACCCATCATGAAATAATTTGCTCCCAATCATGAAATGATCATGTTATTCAGTCACTTGAGAACCAGGGCCTGCAGTTAGTACTTTCGGTATCTAAACTAATTCTTTTCCCACTGTGTCATGTGAAGAACATATTTATGTATAGAGACATAGATGGGAAGGACTATTTTTTAAAATTGGTAGATAAATCATGGGACATTGTTTTACAAGGAACTAATGCCACATAAAAGAGAATTGTCAAATTTGAGAAAAATTGTTTGCTCAAGAAAATTGGACTTCTTCACTGCAGGGTGTCTCAAGGTTTTTAGTATGCCACTCTGCATAGGAGTTCTTAAGACAGATTTATATTGCAAATATATTTGACCACTGAACACTTTATTTCACTCTACACCCTTGTCACATCACCCAGAAAACTTTGTCATAAAATATATTTGGGAAATACTCAAATATATATTGAAGGAGCAACTACTCCACAATGCTGCAATGAATAAAATAACCCTTATCTGAATAACACACAATCTAATTGGAGAAACTACAAACACATGAAAAGCAAAATTAAATTATGTGAATTCATGTAACATTTAACAATTGTCGAATTAATGCTTACTATGTGACATTTCACTGTTCCAGGCCATAGGGATAAAACTGAACAATACAAATGAGATTCTTTTTCTAAGGCGGTTTACTGTTAAGTGAATAATATGGAAACTCAAGACAGTGCTCATTTTTGGCCAATTCTTGTCAAATGAATAGTGTTATTCTCAATCCATGGACCATATATTTTAGTGGATGCAGGATTATTATATAGAATTTATGAGTGACTCTATGTAAATACCAAGCATTATATGCAGACTAAATAAACATACCATTGTTTGCTGTATCATTTTAATTTTAAATAGATGCTACTTGGATAGTTGGGTGTTGCTATAGATAGAAGTAGCTATAGATTCCTTGGGGAGGGGATTCTATATAACCCTTGGTTGGAGGGTTTGAACTAGCAATTGTTTATTTTTGCTATAGGGGTCCATAGGGAAAAGTGAATAAACTCTCACTTCATGCTTTACTAGCACAGTAGGCCACACAGGTCTCCTTTTCTCTGTTAGGGTCACAGGTCAAATGTGGTTTTACCAAGTTGGGCCCACAACTCATTTTTTTTAAAGACTGCAAAATAATCTGTGAGAGAAAGTTATCCAGAGTGAGACTTTCTTCACCCCAGAGTGGAGCACTGGTATTCTGCCACCATGATGCAGACTCCTGAGCAAGCCTCCCGGGCTCACTTGGAGGAATGTGGGGGGGATGCCAGATGTTGGCATTTTCATGAGGAGATTGGCAGTGATGACGCGATAGACATTGTCATCATGTAGATCTGCGTTGCACTTGCAGCAGGAATTCCTGGGGTGACAGGTGCAGAAAGGGATCAGGTTACTGATCATCTTCCATTCTATACCTACTCCACTTCAGAAAGAAATGCTTGACAGTGGTTCTGCTCGAGAGTGTCTGGTTTTGGGGAATATTTGCTTTTATTTTGGGAATGCTGACATGACAAGGAGGTCCTTGTGAATTATGTTCTTAGTGAATCGTGAGAGCACTGCTATCAAAAAATAGTATTTATTGAACGTGTGAGTCTATATATTCAGGGTAGATGAAGAGAGAGCTTCACATGTTTGGGGAGTACTCATTCTCAAAGATAGATTGTAGAGTAAAAACTAGGGCATGGACCCATGGCAGCATGTGGAGGTCAGTGTACAGCCATGTGGTAATGCACGGTAGAGATTAAATGCATCAGGAGTCCAAAGAAGGAAGACGTTAGTAGGGTGAGAGAGTCAGGTTTTGTGAAAGGCTTGGAATTGAAAGAGACTTCAACCAAAACACCTGTTTTCTATTCTACTATTTGAGTCAGTGAATCTCCATTTCATGTGGCTGCACATTCCTTACAGCAAGAGGGCCATGAAATGACTTATATTGGTATTGATGCCCTTTAGATCATTTTTGTGTCCAACATTTTGTTCTACTAGTCAGATGTTTTAGATCAGGAAGGTCAGAAAACAGATGAATTGCTTCTGATGATTCCCTCTGACTGTCAAAGGACACCTGCAGTCCAACAACTGGGCATGAAGATACTTCAATAATGATGCCCTTGATATTCTTAAATTACTTTCCTGAGGTGGTTGGCAAGTATATTGTTGATGCTGCACAGCAAGTATCACAGGACAGCACAAGTGCAGCTACATCACTAGCATAAGGCGGGGCTTCCACTGCTGCTCCGATGTCCCAGTGCTCAGATATCAGAATTACAGTGAGGCTGCTACACAGACACCAGGCTCTGGGTGTAGAGGCAGAGAGGGGAAGCTGGTACAACCTTCTGTGTCTCCCACAGTCAATAATAGAAGACTACAAATGACCTGTGAAAGTGATGATTCTTAAATAAGACCATTCAGGGGAAGAACAATGATGCAGGGCTACACAGAAGTAAAGACCACCACACTGTTCCCTTCATGACAGTCAAAATTTATTACTAGTTGCTAAACCTTCTATATTGCTATGTGTTCCAACATAGAAGTATGGATAATAAACTATGTATAATTTTTACTGAAATGTGAATTCAATAATCCTGACAATTCTTTTTGTCTTCATAAAGTCCTGAAGTTAGAGACATTTCCTCTCAGTATGATTATACAGTACTATATAAACACATGGGCAGTTTGAGTGCAGTTGAGACCCTTAATCCCAGTTAAGGCAAAACCAGATGGTCAGAACCCCCAAATATTTCTGCCTGGGCATGTTACATATTTCACTTCTCTAGCTGGGAAGATATGATTCTGAAATTCTCACTCAGTTCATGATGCAAGAATTTTGAAACAAGAGGCAATCCAAGATTTTTAAAGTTTATTGTATTATAGGGTTTTCAAAAGTTGTCTCAAAGAGGAAATGAATGGAGAGAGATTTTGTGATTCTTTAAGGAAAACAATGGAGTTGATAAAAAGAGCTCTAAAATGATGGAGGCTTTAGACAGTGTAGCTCCAAAGCCAGGAAGCTGCAGACCCAATCTTTAGTGACATTGAGTTACAGTGCATATCGCGAAAGGACTGCAGACTGATTTGAAATGCTGCCATCATTTTCAGAAATTCCATTGTTTGCTGATGGAAACTGCTAATATGAGCTTGAGCATTCTGGATAATGAATGCTCCATAAGGGATGGAGAAAATTTTGCAAGGAAAGCTGTTAGAACAAAAGAAATTAAGTAGTGTTGAGTCCCTTGGCTGAGATTGTTATGCCAGAAGGAAAATATTACCCCAAACTGAAAAGAATTTCTTGTAATAGACACTGACTTGTTTTAACTTTTAAAAATTGATTTTTTTTTCAAATTGGGGTAGATTTTAGTAAGGTGTATTTAGGCTATAAAATAAAACAAATGAACAAAGGCAACATATCTACCTTTGACTATTCTCAGCAGGTATTTTTATATTTTATAATTGTGAGCATTAATTCTAGCATGTCTTATAAATGGAACTCATATTTGTTGTAATGAGTTCTTGTACCCGTGACTCTTGTTTTGACCACACTCTTGCTTTTATGGTCTTGAGCTAGACATGGGAAATGGGTTTTATTTCTTGGGTTAGACCAACTGATTAGAGTGAGTTGACTGTTCTGGGTGTGGAGAAGTGAGGCTACTTCAAGGGTAAGGTGGGGAGGAGTAAATGTGATTAATTCATGATGCCTGTTATGGATTTGGAGGGTGGGGTGGTGGAGCTGGGTGCCATAATTTTACTCTTTTTAGAATTTTAACCCCTCAGCCAGAAATCCAGAAATTTCTCCAGTTGCTCTGTTGTTAATCTGACAATGTAATATTTGCTGAATTAAGTAGATACTAACTTTCCCATAGAATTATCTAGAGTATTGCCCAGGTATAAGGTTGTTCAAATTGCTTAGAGAAATGTTTCTCTGTCCAGTATCTTTGGAACTTAAATCTTAAGGACAGACTCCATAAGAATGTAACATGCAAACTAAAGACACATTTAATTTAAAAAGAGGAAATTAAATTCTTTCATGTATAAATATTTAAAAATAGAGTAAACAGCTCATGAATAAGATCTGAATTAGAAACACCAAGTGGTGGTGGGGCCAAAGCCGTGGACAGACTGTCATCAGGACTGAATAACTGAATGCATGCTTGGCAGCTGCAAGTTTGGTTCATCTGGGCTGATGGTGTTAAAATTGCTTCTTACAAGGTGGGGAAATGGAGTCAGGCCTAATATTTGAAACCAGGGCCCTGCTGGGGCTTCTACTTCTTGTTAAAGGAAGCTGGGAGAAAAATCTGCTGCTGATCAATGCCTTGGGCTGACATTTTTAAGACCAAGCCTAGAAAGTGACCCAGTTCTAGACTCTTAACCAAAAACCAAAGCAAGATGCTCTCTAGATGGGTATCTGCCATATTCTTAATATTCCTAATTCCTATGTTGTAACTCTCACCACTAATACTCTTAATTTTGATCTGGGAGTAAAGTAATGATAAAATATCTGGGCAGGAAGGGAAGGGAGGAAAGAAACAAAGAAAAACAACTTTAACAAAAAATAAGCTTGCAAATAAAGTCCCAAAGAAAGAGATGAGATTGATAGCCAATTAATAATGGGAAGATGAAGAAGAGAATTCAACCCAGTTGAAATGAAAATAATAAAGTGGCTTTAGAAGCCAGCTTCCTTTCACTATGGCACACTTCCTGGGTCCAGTGTAAAAAAATCAAACCAAAACTTTATTCTTTAGAAGTTTAGAAGTCCATAGACTTCTGACAATTATCTAATTATCTTTCAGAGTATTATGCTCACATCTACGTAAGGAAGGAAGCAACTGCTTTTTTAATTTTTTAAGTGAAAGGAGGGGAGATAGTGAGTCAGACTCCTGCATGCGCCCCAACCAGGATCAACCCAGCAAACCCATCTGGGGCTGATATTTGAGTACCAAGCTATTTTTAGTGCCTGAAGCTTATACGGTCCTATGGAGCTATCCTCAGTGCCTGGGGCCACACTTAAACTAATTGAGCCACTGGATGTGGGGGGAAAGAGGGAGAAATGAAGGAGAGGGAAAAGGGGAGAAGCAGATGGTCACTTCTCCTGTGTGCCCTGACAGGGAATTAAACCCAGACATTCATATACCAGGCTGACTCTTTATCCACTGAGCCACTGGCCAGGGCCACAACTGTTTTTTAATATGAGTATTGGTTTATTCAAGTATAGGGATCAATTTAATTAAAGATGTCTTGTTAGTTATCCAAAAATAACACTTCAACTTCCTTTGTATAGTCTTTGAAACAAGAAAGCATTTTTCATAGCGAAAAATTTAGAATTCATCTTCACAACTCTTTAAAGTATTTGGAATATCACACATGCATAAATGAAGAAGCCAACTCACAAGAGATTCAAACTTCTTTTGGGGGGATATCTTATTCTAAATTGACTGCTTTTTATAAATTTTATGACTCTTTACTTTGTTTGAAAATTTTCTTAACTTCTCAATTATTTTTTTATTGGTTGTTGTTGTAATACAGGGAAACAGTGTATCATTATAACCCCTGGAAGAGCTGGGATGATGTATAGTTTGAAAGAGTAGAATAAATATGATCATACAATAATTCTATATTTGGAAATAAAATTTAATAACCATTATTTGGAAAATAAAGTGTCTCTATTGTTTTTATAATATCAACTTCAGAAAGGAATGCATGACAAAGTTTTTTGGGTGGTATGTGGCTAAAAAAGGCCAAGAAATACTCATGTAATTGGGACCATGAGGGCTATGGAATAGAGTGTTAGGTCTGAATTTCAGCTCCACAGAGTAATAGCTGTATGATTGGGCCAAAAATTTTAATTTATGAGCCTCAGTTTCCCCAGTGGCAAAATTGAGAGAGTACTGATTATTATTTTATAGGTTTGACATGAGGATTTATCAAGTAATATATAGATATCCTAGAACAGTGTCTGGTCCATGGAAGGTATTCAGAAATAAACTTTTCATTTAAAAAATAAATTTATTCAAATAACTGTACAGTTGCTTTGACTTGTCACATCTGGTTTGCAGTCCATCTGACACAGGCTGATTAAAATAAAGGTGATTTTAAAGAAGGGAGTCATTGCAACACTTTTTTTTTTTGACTTGAGAATTGGGAGAGGGAAGTGTTTCATTTTACTTTGTTTGGATGGGGATGGCTTCTCTCCCTGCCAACTTCTCAGTGTGTGGAGGGGAAATGCCCAGTGTTGAGCTGGGTCCCCGTGGTGAGAGACCAGTAAAGAATAGCTCTCAGAAAGTGCCTCTCCTCTCCCAGCCTCTGGAGGGCATGTCTGCCTCCTCTCAGTGTGGGGACTGCAAGTCAGCTGGCCCATAATCCCCTGCTTCATGATAGCTTTACCTCAGGCAGTACCAATGGATCACAAAGAATTGGCTTCACCAATGGACAGAGTCGGTGGTTCCCTCTGTGGAACTATTTGCTAGATGACTGACAAGCTTCCTTACTTGAATATAATATTATCAGAAACATTTCTTTTAGACCTTTACTTCTTTTCTGTTCAAAATGATGGGGTGGGGACTGTAGATCGGGTCACTCCACCCCTGCTTCTGTCTTTCCCTTGTGCCTGTGTATTGCACAGGCTGGCAAACAGAGCTTTCTTTCTTAGACTTCCTTGCAGTAGGAATTTAGGAATGATCTGGGTTCCACCAATGGGGTGCACTTAAAGGAAAAAAATTTGGAAATCAGTTTGGAAGGGAGGATGGTGGTGTGGCTGGAGGCATCTGTTCTACTCAAGAGTGTCCACAGGCATGACATTACTCCAGGGCTAGCTCTTTTTTTAACTTTTTTATTTTAGTGAGAGGAGGGGAAGCAGACAGACACCCAAATGTATCTTGACTGGGATCCACTCGGCAAGCCCACTAGAGGCGATGCTCTGCCCATCTGGGGCCTTGTCACTTGCTCAGCAACTGAAGCAATTTTTTAGTGCCTGAGGTGAAAGCAGGAGCCATCCATAGCGCTCAAGTCCTACTTGCTCGAGCCAATTGAGCCATGGCTGTGGGAGGAGAAGAGAGAGAGAGATAGAGAGAGAGAGAAAGAAGGGAAAGAGGGAAGGGTGGAGAAGCAGATGATTTCAGACTGGCCATGGCCCAGAGCCAGCCATTCTAAAGGAACCTGCTGATCCCCAGATCATATCTGGCACAGTGTGACCCAGAGCCAGCAGCTGGAACAGCATCTTCCTAATCCCAGGTTCCTGACTGTGACAGAGGTAAAAGTTCCACTTTTACTGGTTTTGCAGTGGTGTTTTAGAAGTCAGGCCCAGACCAGACACCTGACACCTGCTCTTTTAGGCCTACCAATAATTTTGTAAGCATGCAAACACCTATATTAAACTTCTTTCTCCTAAACAGGCCATACAACTTATATTATTTTCAGCTCAATCCAGCAGTTGTATTTTTAAACTTTTTAATTTAATTGAACTTAATTTTTAAAATTAAATTTATCAGGGTGAAAGTGGTTAATAAGATTATATAGCTCCCAAGTGTACATTTTTATGGTATGTGATTGGTATATTGAATTGTGTACCCACCACCCAAAATCAGATCATCTTCTGTCACCATGTATTTGGCTCCCTTACCCACCACTACTCACCCATGGCCTTCCCTCTGGTAACCACCATACTCTTGTCCATGTCTGTGAGTTTCAGTTTCATATCCCACAGGAGTGAAATCATATGGTTCTTAGTTTTTTGTGATAGGCTTACTTCACTGAACATAATAGTCTCAAGGTCCATCCATGTTGTTGCAAATGGTATTATTTTATACTTTCTTATGGTTGAGTAGTATTCCATAATATATATGCACCACATCTTTTTTAAAAAAATTTAAATTAATTTATGCATTTTTTAGAGAGGAGAGAGAGTGAGAGAGAGAGAGAGAGAGAGAGAGAGAGAGAGAGAGAAAGGTGGGAGGAGCAGGAAGCATCAACTCCCATATGTGCCTTGACCAGACAAGTGCAGGTGTTTTTTTTTAACTGGGGACCTCAGTGTTCCAGGTCAATGCTTTATCCACTGCGCTACCACAGGTCAGACAGCACTGCATCTTTATTCAATCATCTACCAAAGAACTCTTTGGTTGTTTCCATGTTTTGAGTAATGCTGCAATGAACACAGGACTGCATTTATCTTTGTAAATAAATACATATATTCATTTTTGGGGAGGTAAATGCCCAGAAGAGGGATTTTGGGGTTATATGGTAACTCCATTCTTAATTTTTCTAGAAACCTCTATACTGTTTTTTATAATGGCTGTACCACTTTACATTCTCACCAACAGTGAATAAGTTAACTTTTTCTCCACAGCCTCTCCAACACTTGTTATTACCTGTCTTGTTGATATCTCATTGTAGTTTTGGCATTTCTCTAATAGCTAGTGAAGTTGAGCATTTTTAAATGTGTCTGTTGGCCATTTGTATGTCTTCTTGGGAGAAGTGTCTGTTCAGGTCCTCTGCCAATTTTTAAATTGGATTGTTTGTTGTTTGATGTTGAGTTGTATGAGTTCTTTTTATATTTTGGATATCAACCTGTTGTCAGAGTTGTTGTTTGCAAATATCTTCTCCCATTCAGTTGGTTGCCTTTTTGGTGTTGGTGATGGTGGTTTCTTTTGCTGTAATCTTTTTAGTTTGATATAGTCCCATTCATTGATTTTTGCCTTTACTTCCCTTGCCTTTGGGGTCAAATTCATAAAATCTTCTCTAAGACCAAGGTTATATATAGAGAGACACACAGCCCAATGGAACAGAATTGAGAGCCCAGATTTAAAAACATATATATATATATATGGGCAAATAATTTTTGATAAAGGAGAAAAACCATACAATGCCTCTTCAATAAATAGTGGTAGGAAATTTGGAAACCCACATTCAAGGGATAAAACTAGAATATAATTTGTCCTCATGTACAAAAACTAATTCAGCAGTTGCATTTCAAAATCTTTAAATCTTTTGGCTCTCTGGATTTCATCTTTCCCAACTGCTGTGAACTGTGGTGGAAATGGCAAGAATTTTTATGGGGTGAAAAGAGAGAAGCTGGGTGACATAGTGAAAACAGCAAGAGCTTTGGAGCCAGAATGCCTGGTTTTCACACCCAATCTGCCATTTACTAGTTATACGATCTTAAGTAAGTTTCCTCTCTCTGTGCTTTAGTTTCTTCTTATGAAATAGGAACAATACTCATCACCTTTTATGGATGCTATGAGAAATAATGTAGAGACATAAGAAAAGCATCTTCTGTATAGCAGGCTCTCAATAAATGTTGGATATAGTTTTAAGTAACTACACATGTGTGCACATATAAGGTGGATATATGACAGACTGCCAGAATGAGTGTGTGTGTGTGTTTGTGTGTGTGTGTGTGTGTAGGGTAGAGTGGGAATGGTAACAGGGGACATGGATACCTAGAGAAGGCTTCAGGAAAGGAACAGACCATTTTGAAAGAGCTAATGAGAAGTCATGAAGTGCAACTTTATTGCCTTACAGACATTGTCACAATTTTCTTGCCCACAGATATGCCTTCAAATACCTTAGAAAAATTAATTAGCATTTGAATAGTTTTGAGTATAAACCCTATTCAAATAATGGTTTTAATCCTTACTTGTTCTGTAACCACAGGTGAGTTACTGAACTTTCCTTTGTTGTAGTTTGTTCATAGATAAAATGGGGATAAAAATAAGAAAGATCTCTTGGAATTTTTGATGTTTAAGTGAGTTAATACATGTAAATTATTTAGAATGGTGCTTGGCATACAGTAAGTGCTGAATAGCACTTTGTTGACTGTTCTTGATTAATTATAGTATACTGTCATGGAGTCAGTGTGTATGTGCTTGTGCAGATACATGACTTTGTCTCCATGTTTGTATATATGTGTGTGTGGTACATATATGTGTATGCTTATGGAGGCTTATTGTAAATGTGTTTTTAAACATGTGTGTATGTGTGGATGCATATATACTTTTAGGTATGTGCATGCATATATACTAGGTATACATATACATGTATTGTGCATGCTATGTATTATGCAAGTGCTTGTGTTTGTATATATGCATTAGTGTTTATGAATGGGTATATTTTTGTATATACTTGTGTATATGTGTTTGGTATGTGTGTATATGTTGAATATGTACATATATATTCATATATGCATGTAAGAGTTGCTGTGTGGTTATCTAGGATATATAACCCATAAAATGCCATTTCCATTATAGTCTGTTTGAATGTACAACACTATGAGGTGGCCCTGTGTGACCTGTAGAAGTAGGAGACAGAGTGAAGGCACCACAAGAGGGCGACATTTCCATTTTTCATGTTGAAATACAAGCACCCTAGGTTTTCTCCCCTTCCTCACCCAACTGGAAAGAAAGAAAAAAAAAGATAAAATTACTTTGTGCAATATACATTTGCCTAAACTATTTTATGCCTGGTTTTATTTAATGGGTTGTACATTTACTGTTTGTCACTGTTTGAGTCCAGCACAGCTGCTTTGGCAATCTAAGGACATTACCTCTTTGGAAAGTGCACACCGGCACCCTGAAGTAAGCTTGGGATAAACCGTTCCAGAGACTTGGCAGTTTAGGGAAGTTATGGGCTGTAAAACTGAATATCACTGAGAACTCTACTTCTCATTTTCCAAATTTATTTTTCATAAAACCATGGGATTTTAGACCTGGCTGTCACCTTGGGCAGAGTCTTAGGTGTTCTCAATTCCTTATCTGCCCTCACACTCATCATGTGCATGGGACAGATCTGTCAAACATCTCTCCTAGTTAGGAAGGCCTAATTCAGAGCTGCAGCCTTTTAGTTATCTTTTTTTTTAAAGAGACAGAGAGAGTCAGAAAGAGGGACAGATAGACAGGAACAGAGAGAGATGAGAAGCATCAATCATCAGTTTTTCATTGCAACACCTTAGTTGTTCATTGATTGCTTTCTCATATGTGCCTTGACTGTGGGGCTCCAGCAGACCAAGTAACCCCTTGCTCGAGCCAGTGACCTTGGGTCCAAGCTGGTGAGCTTTGCTCAAACCAGATGAGCCTGTGTTCAAGCTGGCAACCTTGGGGTCTTGAACCTGGGTCCTCCGCATCCCAGTCCAATACTCTATTTACTGCACCACTATGTGGTCAGGCAGAGCTGCACCCTTTTAAATGAATGAATGACCCCAAGGCTTAGAGTAAATGAGTTTTTCAAAAGTCATACAGCCAGCTGGGAACAGAGCTAGACCCAGAGTCTAGAGATCTTAGCTCCTAGTTGAACCTTTACATTTATATTTGTTCTTATGTTTGGTTTGATTGCCACTAAGTTTTTGGGCATATTTTAGCTTGGTGTTCCTGGAATCATTTTCTTAAGAGCAGCCAGGATAAATGCCAAAAGGTTTAAATCCTTATACTTGTGCTTGCATTGCTGATTCTGTTCAGTAGATGATGAGGCTGTGCAGAGCCAGGAGGTGTGGATGCATTTTCCCAGCTCTCATATTTCCTATCCTATTATCATCTTAGCTTTCAGATAATTCTTGCAGTTGGATTTTGACACTAAGGAGAAAAAATCTCTATAAAAAATGTGTTGAGTGGGGTTTAAATGGTCCTTCCATAACCTTTCTCAGTTTCTGAATAAAGTACTCAAGTGAAAAATACAGGAAATATGACTGACAGTTAACCCATCTCCAGAACTTGAGAGATTTCCACACACTACATGGCTGAAGAACTGAGCTGTAAACACAATGAGCAGCCCAGCTGTGCTTAGACAGGAACTAAGACTGTCACCCTATGAGCAGGTAGAAGGTACCCTTTGTGCCCATCTCACATGGGCTCCCTGTGTGTGCAGTGCACATCATCTCTGAGTGTGTGGCTAATGTGTAAATAATTTAATGTTACCACAATATTATCTCTGTCACTTTCAGGGTAACACTTCCATGCAGAGGTTGGGGTATTCTGTGGGAAGAAGTGGTGGTGGCAGGGACTTGCCAGGTTCCTGATATCATTGTTGTTACTGATCTCATGAGAAATGGGCTGGCAGCAGGCTCAGTGAGAAGTTTTTGGTTACCCCATCTGTTAACACACCAGAGAGCAGCCGGTCAGAGTTGGGGAATACATCATAGGATCCTGGCAGAGTTGCTCACAGGGAAAGTCAATACAAGCTTTGGAGACTGGCTGGAACTGTGCACAGCAGTCTAGGGATGAGACAAGTGATTTTACATAAGGGCTAAATGAAACAGAGATTTAGGTCAGGATGTTCCAGTCTCCTTGTCTCTTGGCAAATACAGGCCTGGATAGATGGCTCCTTGCTTGAGTTTTAGTAAAAATAAAATAAAATAAGCAATAAGAACATGTTCCCTATGAAACAAAACTTTCTGCAAAATAAGTGAGAACATACATCATTCTGAAAATTCAGAGGCAGAGCAGGCTTATTAAAACTATTTACTGTAGGGACCAAAAAAAAATTTAATAACTGTTTAGCTGCCTCATTAAAAAACTAGAAGACTTGAGAGTGACGTAACAGAAATGGCGCCATGAGCAGCGCGTCCGACAGCTCTCCCCTAAATCACAACAAATTTATCAACTAGAAACAGAAAAATTTATCCTCGGAGCATTCCGGAGTTCCACACAAACTGATAGCGAAAGGACTGTTATCACTTGAATCTGAGAGACGAGGGTGTGGAGGAATCTACCACAGGGACGTTCTTTCAAACCGCAAGGAAGTGTGCCTGTGGTGAGTCAGCCCATATACTTAGGAACCGCGAGCCTCCGCGAGCAGCCGCCACGAGCCGCCGCTGCGAGCTGCCGGGAGCAGCCGCCCGCACGCCCGGTCCGGTTGAGCACCACTGACGTTCCAAGCGGCCCGCACACTGCAAGTGGGGGTCGCCGGCCACCGGTGCCCAGAGCGCCCCATTCGCACACGTGCCTTGGCATTCCACGCACCCAGGGCGCCCTGCTGGCTCACACACCCAGGAGGCTCCATTATCCTGCGCCTGGTGCGGTCCAGCCGCCAGCGGCGGGCTGAGCAGGAGAGGCTTGGGAGATTCTCTCCGTGGGCGGGGCACCTGACCCAGCCATTCAAGCTAACAATCAAGCGTTGGGGGAGGGGCGCGCGCAGGCAGCCTAAAATACCTTCGGAAGCACAGCTGCGACCCAATCACAGAAATTAGCTTAACCCATAAAATCTGCGCACCCTCGGTTCTAATTGATAAGATCTCTCTCAATTCAGCGATCCAAGACAAGAGGCGTGATATTTTTTAGTGCCTCTCGCTAAAGGGGTGGGGGCAACTTCTGATTGATAGAGCCTCCATATTCAGAGATAAACGCTAACAAGAAGGACTTGGCAGATAATAAGGTCTATACTACACTAGTAAGCAGAGACTAGTGCCTCTTCTTCCCTGCAAAAACAGGCTACAAAGCGTGGAAAGCCGGGGTTGAGAGGTCCAACTAAATGATAGGCGCTGAACAGTCACCTTGACAACAATTGACTCCCACCCCTGCCTGATTACACTGGAGGCCCTGACTGTCAGAGCCTTTCCCAAAGCCTTGCACTGAGTGGGGATAGAGTGGGGATTTCCCAGCTCTTTGAGCCTCTTACTCCCCAGGCAGAAGCAGTTGCATCCTTATAGCTGGATCACCAGGCTGCTAATTCAGAAAGTGGGGACTAGGAGAGAGAATCCAGCAAAGCAAACTCTCTCATCGTTGGACCCTGCAAACGCCAAAAAGCCATTACTTCCAGCAAGACTAAAGCCAATTATATGACATTGCCATAGAATCCCATCAACTGCAAATCCCTACCTAAGAGTGACACAGGGGCAGAGCCTGGGGTACAGAGTCACTGACCAGGAAGAGAGAGAGAAAAGAAAAAGGAAGAAGTTAACCTCTCAAAATCAAGAAAAACCCACAGACTTTACAACTTGATCCACTAATTTTTTTTTGTTGTTGTTGTTTTTTTTCTATCTTTTTGCCTTTATTTCCTCCACCTCGGTCCTTCTATTCTCTGCCCATCTTATGCTTCCCCTTTCTTGAACTACACTACCCATGAGTGTTGCATTTTATTTTTCTTCTTCATCCTCACCCTCCTTTAAGGTTATACTCCAAAACACTTAACTTTCACTCTCTCCTCTTTTGTTTTTGGTTTTTTTTGTCTTGCTTTATTTTGTTTTTTTCTCTTCCTATTTTATTTCTTTCTTCGTTTTTTTATTTCTTCTTCTTATTTTTTTCTTTCTATTCGTTATTTCTTTTCTCATTTTACTTTCCTCCCATATAATCCTCAATCACGAAAAAATTAGTTAATTTGGGACTCAAGGCTTTTTTTTGGCTTTATTTCTCTTTTTTGCTTTTTTTTTTCTTGTTTGTTTACTTTTGTGGCATTTTGGGTCCTCCCAACCCAAGGTCTCCATTGTATTTAGTCTTCGCTCCACTTAATACAACAGCTTTTTACTTATTATTTTTATTTTTTCTTCTTTATTATTCTTCTTTGGTCCTTTTTTCTGGTTCCCTCTTATCCCTCTCATTATATCTCTTAGTTGACCATCACTTACAAGCAAATCATCTTATGCTTGTCTAAGATTTTTTTCCTTTTTTTTTTTTTTTTTTTTGCATTTAGTAGGTCCCTACTCCCTTTTTTTTTGCCCCTTGAACTCTTCACCCCAAATCAGGCCCTCCATTATAGGCACGATATTTCCCTGAGGAGGGGAGAGGAGGGAAAGAGAAGAGAGAAAAAAAGGGGGAAATAATAAATTATTACTGTTTTTTTTGTGGGGTGTTTTACCTTTTTTTTTTTTTTTTACTTTTTACCCTTTATTAATTCTAATTAGTGCTATCAATAAGACCACCCTCAGATGCCGATAAGAAAGAGGAAATCGAATATTATGGATACAAAAGAAAGAGAGGTAACACAAAAAGATGTGGAAAAATCTATGGAGAAAATACTTAACATATTGAAGCCTTGGAGCTAAATGACAGAGAATTTAAAATAGAAATCTTAAAAATACTCAGAGATATACAAGAAAACACAGAAAGGCAATATAGGGAGATCAGAAAACAACTCAATGAACACAAAGAATATATTACCAAGGAAATTGAAACTATAAAAACAAATCAAACAGAAATGAAAAACTCAATTCACGAGCTGAAAAACGAGGTAACAAGCTTAGCTAACAGAACAGCCCAGATTGAAGATAGGATTAGTGAAATAGAAGACAAACAACTTGAGGCACAACAGAGAGAAAAAGAAAGAGACTCAAAAATAATAAAAAACGAGAAAGCCCTACAGGAATTGTCTGACTCCATCAGAAAGAATAACATAAGAATAATAGGTATATCAGAGAAAGAAGAGAAAAAAATGGAATGGAGAATATACTCAAACAAATAATAGATGAGAACTTCCCAAGCCTGTGGAAGGAACTAAAGCCTCAAATTCAAGAAGCAAACAGAACACCGAGTTTTCTTAACCCCAACAAACTCACTCCAAGACACATCATAATAAAGATGACACAAACCAATGACAAAGAAAAAATTCTCAAGGCAGCCAGGGAAAAGAAGAGTACAACATATAAAGGAAGGCCTATTAGATTATCATCAGATTTCTCAGCAGAAACTCTACAAGCTAGAAGAGAGTGGACCCCAATATTTAAAGCCCTGAAAGAGAGGAACTTTCAGCCAAGAATACTATACCCATCAAAGCTATCCTTCAAGTATGAAGGAGATATAAAAACATTCACAAATACAGAAAAGATGAGAGAATTTATCAACAGAAAGCCCCCACTCCAGGAAATACTAAAGGGGGTTTTCCAACCAGATTCAAAGAACAAAAGAAAACAACACCACAAGCAACAGCTCCACCAAGAACACAATAAAACCAAACTTAAACTATGACAACAAAGGAAAAAAAGGGGAGAGAGGATGGAGATTAACAGTAGCAAAGGATGATGAAGTGCAGAAATACTTATAAGATAGGGTACTACAATGAATATGGTAGGTACCCTTTTCATTACTTAATGGTAACCACCCTTAAAAAAACCACCACAAAAACACTTGACTTAAAAAAGGTAGCAACAGAGGAAAGAAGTATGGAACACAAACAAACAAAAACAAATGATAGAAAAACAAAAGAGAAGAATCAAACTAGATATAAAACTAACAGAAAGCAATTTATAAAATGGCAGTAGGGAACCCACAAGTGTCAATAATTACACTAAATGTAAATGGATGAAACTTACCAATAAAAAGACACAGAGTAGCAGAATGGATTAAAAAAGAAAATCGAACTATATGCTGCCTACAGGAAACACATCTAAGCAACAAGGATAAAAACAAATTCAAAGTGAAAGGCTGGAAAACAATACTCCAAGCAAACAACACCCAAAAAAAAGCAGGCGTAGCAATACTCATATCTAATAATGCTGACTACAAGACAGAAAAAGTACTCAGAGACAAAAATGGTCATTTCATAATGATTAAGGGGAAGTTGAATCAAAAAGACATAACAATCCTTAATATATATGCACCAAACCAAGGAGCACCAAAATATATAAGACAGCTACTTATTGACCTTAAAACAAAAACTAACAAAAATACAATCATACTTGGAGTCCTCAATACACTGCTGACGGCTCTAGATCGGTCATCCAAACAGAGAATCAATAAAGATATAGTGGCCTTAAACGAAATACTAGAACACCTGGATATGATAGACATCTACAGGACATTTCATCCCAAAGCGACAGAGTATACATTTTTCTCTAGTGTACATGGAACATTCTCAAGAATTGACCATATGTTGGGCCACAAAGACAATATCAGCAAATTTAGAAAAATTGAAATTGTACTAAGCATATTTTCTGATCATAAAGCCTTGAAACTAGAATTCAACTGTAAAAAAGAGGGGGATAAACTCACAAAAATGTGGAAACTAAACAACATACTTCTAAAAAATGAATGGGTCAAAGAAGAAATAAGCGCAGAGATCAAAAGATATATACAGACAAATGAAAATGAAAATACGACATATCAGAATCTCTGGGATGCAGTAAAAGCAGTAATAAGAGGAAAGTTCATATCACTTCAGGCCTATATGAACAAACAAGAGAGAGCCGAAGTAAACCACTTAACTTCACACCTTAAGGAACTAGAAAAAGAAGAACAAAGACAACCCAAAACCAGCCAAAGAAAGGAGATAATAAAAATCAGAGCAGAAATAAATGAAATAGAGAACAGAAAAACTATAGAAAAAATCAATAAAACAAGGAGCTGGTTCTTTGAAAAGATCAACAAAATTGACAAACCCTTGGCAAGACTCACCAAGGAAAAAAGACACAGGACTCAAATAAATAAAATCCAAAATGAAAGAGGAGAGATCACCACAGACATCATAGATATACAAAGAATTATTGTAGAATACCATGAAAAATTATATGCCACCAAATACAACTATCTAGAAGAAATGGATAAATTCCTAGAACAATACAACCTTCCTAGACTGAGTCATGAAGAAGTAGAAAGCCTAAACAGACCAATCAGCACAGAGGAAATAGAAAAAACTATTAAAAATCTCCCCAAAAATAAAAGTCCAGGCCCAGACGGTTATACTAGTGAATTCTATCAAACATTCAAAGAAGACTTGGTTCCTATTCTACTGAAAGTCTTCCAAAAAATGGAAGAAGAAGCAATACTTCCAAATACATTTTATGAGGCCAACATAACCCTCATACCAAAACCTGGCAAGGATGGCACAAAGAAAGAAAACTACAGACCAATATCTCTAATGAATACAGATGCTAAAATACTAAACAAAATACTGGCAAACCGAATACAACAACATATTAAAAAAATAATACATCATGATCAAGTGGGATTCATCCCAGAATCTAAAGGATGGTTCAACATACGCAAAACAGTTAACGTAATACACCATATCAACAAAACAAAGAACAAAAACCACATGATCTTATCAATAGATGCAGAAAAGGCTTTTGATAAAATACAACACAATTTTATGTTTAAGACTCTCAACAAAATGGGTATAGAAGGAAAATATCTCAACATGATAAAGGCCATATATGATAAACCATCAGCCAACATCATATTAAACGGCATAAAACTGAGGACTTTCTACCTTAAATCAGGAACAAGACAGGGTTGTCCACTCTCTCCACTCTTATTCAACGTGGTGCTAGAAGTTCTGGCCAGAGCAATCAGACAAGACAAAGAAATAAAAGGCATCCAGATCGGAAAAGAAGAAGTAAAGCTATCACTTTTTGCTGATGATATGATCCTATACATCGAAAACCCGAAGGACTCCACAAAAAGAATATTAGAAACAATAAACCAATACAGTAAGGTTGCAGGATACAAAATTAACATACAAAAGTCCATAGCCTTTCTATATGCCAACCATGAAATATTAGAAAACGAACTCAAAAAAATAATCCCCTTCACGATTGCAACAAAAAAAATAAAATACCTAGGAATAAACATAACAAAGAATGTAAAGGACCTATATAATGAAAATTACAAAGCATTGTTAAGGGAAATCGAAAAAGATACAATGAGATGGAAAAATATTCCTTGTTCTTGGATAGGAAGAATAAATATAATCAAAATGGCCATATTACCCAAAGCAATATACAAATTTAATGCAATTCCCATCAAAATCCCTATGAGATTTTTTAAAGAAATGGAACAAAAAATCATCAGATTTATATGGAACTATAAAAAACCCTGAATAGCCAAAACAATCCTAAGGAAAAAGAATGAAGCTGGGGGCATTACAATACCTGACTTTAAACTATATTATAGGGCCACGATAATCAAAACAGCATGGTATTGGCAAAAAAATAGACACTCAGACCAATGGAACAGAATAGAAAGCCCAGAAATAAAACCACATATATATGGTCAAATAATCTTTGATAAAGGGGCCAACAACACACAATGGAGAAAAGAAAGCCTCTTCAACAAATGGTGTTGGGAAAACTGGAAAGCCACATGCAAAAGAATGAAACTCGACTACAGCCTGTCCCCGTATACTAAAATTAATTCAAAATGGATCAAAGACCTAAATATAAGACCTGAAACAATAAAGTACATAGAAGAAAACATAGGTACTAAAATTATGGACCTGGGTTTTAAAGAACATTTTATGAACTTGACTCCAATGGCAAGAGAAGTGAAGGCAAAGATAAATGAATGGGACTACATCAGAATTAAAAGTTTTTGCCCAGCAAGTGAAACTGATATCAAAATAAACAGACAGCCAACTATATGGGAACTGATATTTTCAAACGACAGCTCAGATAAGGGCCTAATATCCAAAATTTACAAAGAACTCATAAAACTCAACAACAAACAAACAAACAATCCAATAAAAAAATGGGAAGAGGACATGAACAGACACTTCTCCCAGGAAGAGATACAAATGGCCAACAGATATATGAAAAGATGCTCAGCTTCATTAGTTATTAGAGAAATGCAAATCAAAACTACAATGAGATACCACCTCACTCCTGTTAGATTAGCTATTATCAACAAGACGGGTAATAGCAAATGTTGGAGAGGCTGTGGAGAAAAAGGAACCCTCATTCACTGTTGGTGGGATTGTAAAGTAGTACAACCATTATGGAGGAAAGTATGGTGGTTCCTCAAAAAACTGCAAATAGAACTACCTTATGATCCAGCAATCCCCCTACTGGGTATATACCCCAAAACCTCAGAAACATTGATACGTGAAGACACATGTAGCCCCATGTTCATTGCAGCACTGTTCACAGTGGCCAAGACATGGAAACAACCAAAAAGCCCTTCAATAGAAGACTGGATAAAGAAGATGTGGCACATATACACTATGGAATACTACTCAGCCATAAGAAATGATGACATCAGATCATTTACAGCAAAATGGTGGGATCTTGATAACATTATAAGGAGTGAAATAAGTAAATCAGAAAAAAACAAGAACTACATGATTCCATACATTGGTGGAACATAAAAATGAGACTAAGAGACATAGACAAGAGTGTGGTGGATACCAAGGGTGGGGGGGGGAGGGAGGACATGGGAGGGAGGGAGGGAGAGAGTTAGGGGGAGGGGGAGAGGCACAGAGAACTAGATAGAGGGTGACGGAGGACAATCTGACTTTGGGCGAGGGGTTTGCAAAATAATTTGATGACAAAATAACCTAGACATGTTTTCTTTGAATATATGTACCCTGATTTATTAATGTCATCCCATTACCATTAATAAAAATTTATTAAAAAAACTAGAAGACTTGTTACCTATAAAACAAAATCATCAAACCAGAAGGAGAGAACAACCAGATGTGTAGTCAGCGAAACTGGTGTAATAAGAAAGGATTAAAGAATCACAAATAAAGTAGAATGTAAACTCTCATCAGAGGCAGTAATGAGAAGAATGGATATTACTGAACATTACATCAGTGATGAGGAAGGCAAACAGAGTAGCTCTCTCAGAATTCAGAAGAAAAAAGACAAAGATAATAAAAATGAAAGATAAGATGATATTCTACATATATGCATAACAGATAATATATACTTGTCCATCCACACATGTGTATATGCATATGTACATGTATGTATATATGTACAGATATGTATTCACACACATATCTATTTCTTAATATAGTGCAGACTAGAGAACCAACTAATCATTTTATATGTTCCTGAGGATGTATCAGAACATTCCAACTAGAAGCAATAACTAACAATATATTTAAACTTAAAGAAAACTTTCCTGAGTTGAAGAAGATTCAAATAGGCAAATTAAAACCCCTCCATATTGTCAGCAAAATCCCTAAAAAGCAACTGACCCAGAGTCAAATTTTGAATTGCAAAACTTTAAGAATAAAGCTTGCATATGTCCAAAAGTAAAAAGAGAGATTTCATAAAACAGAATGACTCAGCATGGTCTGTGACCTCACTGCTGTGTCAGAAAACAGTGGAGCCCAAGGATCTCTAGAACATGACAGTCATTCTGTAATTATTTCCCTTCCCTTTAACAAGAGGAAGTCACTCTCCACCTTGTATTACAGCTCTTTGTCCACATGGCTCCTGTCACAGAGCAGAGGCTGAGTGAGACATCATTGTTTGTGGTGGTGCCCAGCACAGAACCTTACTTGGTAGGCTCTTTAGAGATGTTTGGTTGGATGGAAAAAGGAAAGACTAATGACCTGTGTCAGGTGCAGAGCCATCTAGTACAGCTATGGCAAGTTTCAGGGCTGTCACTCCCGCCCCCTCTAATTGTTCAGTTGGATTTGAACTTTTTGTGGGGTAGGAATATGATGCCATTGTCCATGAAAGTGTTTTTCTCAGAATCATTCTGCTGCTTAAGACATTTTAGCAGCATCAATGTTCTTAGTGGGAAAATCAATGGACTTGGCAGAAGCCCACGTCATTGCAAACTGGACCCTGCATGATCTAACTCCCACCTACTGCCCCAAACTCTATGTTCACCTTCCACACACTCGAGCCCTGCCTGCCCCAATGTGGACCTCAGTTTCTGGAAGCTACCTCTGTTGGGAAAATTCTCACTCTCTCTCTCCCCCTGAACTCTCCTTTCAGCCCAGGTTTCCCTGTCTGAGCCAATTCTTGTTATCACCTCTGTTCCTTTAGTCACAGCTGCAAGGCTACATTTATTTGTTATTACTTAGTTAACACTTGTCTCCTTAATTAACTCCGAGGTCCATTTGGACAGCCTGTGTGGATTTTGCCCATCATTTTGTCCCTGGCACCTGGAACAGAGCTGGCTTAGAGTAGGTCCTTCATAATTATTTGCTGAATTAATGGATACATGGCCAACTTTTGAGGTCTGATTGTTATTCACTACCCATGACACATCAAGGTCCTCACTTGGCCTCCATGAGACTTGATTTGTTCACCAGCCAAGTGGAACTTTGCCTACTTCCAGGGTTGTTCTGAGAAAAAAATATCAGGCAATGCAGATAAAGGCATTTTGTAGATACAGGGCACTCTTCAAATGTAAATTGCTAACTTTTAGCTGCTGATTATTATTCTTTAGCAGATGTGATCTGGACTAAAATAGGGATAAAGTCTAATGTTGGCTTGAAAGAGAGACCTTTTCTCCTTTTCTATTTCTTCACTCAGTGAGTAGTCTTTCTCTTATTATTCTGTTATCAAAGCTTGCATAAAGTAAGGACTTGACACAAACTATTCACATCATAATGTTAATTTTAACAATGGGGGCATTTTATTTTACATATGTTCTCTGCTTGAAGAACAAAAGGCTTTGTCTATTTTTCAAAATGATTTTATTTATCAATTTTACAGAGAGAGAGGAGCAAGAAATGTCAAGTCATAGTTGCTTCACTTTAGTTGTTCCTTGAGGTATGTGCCTTGGCTGGAAAAGCCCAGGGTTTCAAACTGGCGACTTCAGCATTCCAGGTCAATGCTCTGTCCACTGCACCACCACAGGTCAGGCAAGGCTTTACCTATTTTTAATCAAATGTGAAGCATCAGTGAGGAAACAGGGTCTGAGCATCTGGGAACGGGCACTGCAGCCCACCCTATCTGGACCCCCCATCTCCTGTCTGTCACTGAGCCCAGGTACCATTTAGAGCAGAGTCCTCTGCATCACTGAGGGGCCTTCTCTGGTCAGCGACTCCCCATTCTTCAAGAGTTCTACCATCTTTCCTCATTTGACTTCAGAATTTCCCCTAGAATACAGTTTTATTGATTTTGAAATTGTTGAGAATGTTGTGGTTGTTTCTGAAGAAATTGGAGGCAGTTCAGAAGTTTTCCAAGCAAGTACTACCCTTTGGGGTATTTTAGCAACCCCACTTACCCTTGCCCAGTCCAGGAACCTCCAGTGTTTTTGGAGGACCAGAGAACAGCCGTTTCCAAAGGACTGGTCCTGGCGTGTAGAGAACTAGGAAGCAGGTGACAGTGACAAGTGAGGGAAAGACTGTCACTGTTCTTTCAGGCTGGCCTGAGAGAAAATACACTTTTGGAGTAGTTACTATTGATATATTGGTCGCCACTAACCAATCATAAGTAACTGTGATAATTTTCTTAAGATAAATTCTGTGATGGGAGGCATTGTAGGGCATTCCCGAGAGTCTGCTTCATAATCTCTGACTTTAAGAAGTTTATGATATAATGGTAGAGATGACATGTATACACAAGAAATGAAATGATAACACTAGTAAGTATAATCCCAAAGTAGTGGGATGGACAACAAGTGCTACAGGAAACGAAGGCTGGGAGAACCCGCTGTGGACTGGGTGGTCAGGACTCGTGTGGGGTGAGAGGGACTTGAGCTGACTTGGAATGATGACAGGGCAGAGGGCACTCACACAGGGGAAGAAGGACCCAGTGGTGGGAAAAGACCACTTCAAGTGAGCAAAACGAGGCCCACACGTGTTTCTAAGTTCTGACATGATCCACTTCTTGCTACCTCGGGGCTTGTCCCTAAAGACAAAAGGGGGTAGTGGAGCAAGGGGACATTCATCAGTGACAGGAATGGCTGGGCCTATCCACTGACCCACCTGCAAGAGAGATGAGGCCAGCTGTCATTCTCAGCTGTTTATAGGGGAGGACACTGAGCTGCAGAGAGGGGAACTGTCATTCTCAGCTGTTTATAGGGGAGGACACTGAGCTGCAGAGAGGGGAACTGTCATTCTCAGCTGTTTATAGGGAGGACACTGAGCTGCAGAGAGGGGAACTGTCATTCTCAGCTGTTTATAGGGAGGACACTGAGCTGCAGAGAGGGGAACTGTCATTCTCAGCTGTTTATAGGGAGGACACTGAGCTGCAGAGAGGGGAACTGTCATTCTCAGCTGTCTATAGGGGAGGACACTGAGCTGCAGAGAGGGGAACTGTCATTCTCAGCTGTTTATAGGGAGGACACTGAACTGCAGAAAGAGAAACTCTCATTCTCAGCTGTATATAGGGGAGGACACTGAACTGCAGAAAGGGGAACTGTCATTCTCAGCTGTTTATAGGGGAGGACACTGAGCTGCAGAAAAAGGAACTGTCATTTTCAGCTGTTTTTAGGGAGGACACTAAGCTGCAGAGAAGGGAACTAAGGCCTTGGTGATTTGCACCCCCATGTGGTGTGCGGCCACCTTTCCCCCTAGATTCTGCTGCTTCCCTCTATGTTCTAGCACTTGCCATAACTGGAAAAATGGGAACACAGATCACACGGTCATCTGGAAGAACAAGAAACCTGAATTCTGTCCAGCCCATGCAAGCTAGAGAAGTCCCCCACCTGGTTGGGCATGCTGGGTGGGGATCCGGGGACCAGCCAGCTGAGAGACCCAGTTTCCTCCCTCCAGCTGGTGCATTGGAGCTGGCTCTGCAGCTTTCAACCAAATGACTACAGGGCTCCATCCAGGGCCTGGTGGGGCTGCAGTGGAGTGAGACCTCCCTGCCTGAGGCAGGCCTGGAGCTGGTAGTCTCAATGCTCCAGGGTTGTGAAGTCCCTGTTTCACCCTGCATTAGAAACTCTGCTCTTCAGAAGCAGGGTTATATCTCTACTAATGCCAGGTGTGCAAGAACACCATTTATCCCCGACCTGCATTGCTTCTACAAGATGCAAATTGATGAAAAGTCCATCCAGTCTCAGGGGAAAGGAGAAAAAGGGAATCCAGATATTGGGAAGTGGCTGAACTTCAGTGGCCAATGAGTGTCAGGAATGTGGGGAAAATTCTTTGTGCTCAAGTGACAGGACTCAACTTGGCTATAATGAGCTTTCTGCAAAACTTTGGGGAGGGGTTGCAGTCTGATTCCCAGAAGCACGTGGGTAATCATTGTTAGTCTGAATTGGCAGGCTTTCTCTGGGAAGAAACTCTCTTTTGGTGTTATCATCTCAGTTTTCTCTCTTTCTCTTGTTCATGGATTTGTATTGCTTTGATTATTAAGTTGAGAATCTCTGTTACTCTTAATATTTTTCTTGCAGTAAGAACACTTAACTTGGGATCTATGCACTTAGCAAAATTTTCAGTGTCCCAGATGGTATTGTTAACTGTAGGCACTGCGGCGTGTAGCAGATCTCTAGAACTGACTCATATCACATAACTGAAATTTTATACTCATTGAACAATTGCTCCCTTTTCCCCTCCTCCCAGCCCCAGGCAACAACTCTTCTACTCCCTGCTTCTGTGGGTTGGACTCTTTTAGATACAGGTTTCCTCTCTGAGCACAGAACATCAGGACCCAGTAGATAATATTAGGAGATACTGAGTCTGAGCACAGAACATCAGGACCTAGTAGATAATATTAGGTGAAACGGAGACCCCTTTTTTGCCCTTTTTTCTTACTGTGGTAAAAATGCATAACAGAAAACTTACTGTCTTAATCATTTTTAAGTCTACAGTTTCCATTGTATTAAATATATATTCCCATTGTTATGAAACAAATCTCCAGAACTTTTACATCTTGCAAAAATGAAACTTATATCCCTTTAACAACAACTTCTCCCTCTCCCTCTGGAAACCACCATTTGCTTTGTTTCTGTGACTGACTACTTTATGTTCCTCCTATAAGTGGAATCATACAGCATTTGTCTTTTTGTGACTGGCTTATTTCACTTAGCATGTTGTCCTCAAGGTTCATCCATGTGACAGGTTTTCCTCTTTCTTTTTTAAGGCAGAATAATTGATTCTATGTCTAGACCACATTTTGATTATCCATTCAGCTGTCAATGAACATTCAGTTCCTTTCACCTCTTGGCTGTTGTGAATAGTGCTGGTTGGTATGAACATGGGTTTGCAAATTACTTTTCCAGATTCTGCTTTTCATTTTTGGACATAGAGCCAGAAGTGGGATAGCTTGGTAACAACTGTGGGTAAAGAGGTGGAGAAATGAGAATGCGGTGCCCCATTGGGGAGAATGTAAAATGGTGTGGCAGCTATGGAAACAGTGTGGGAAGTCCTCCAGGAATTAAAAACAGAACAGCCATAAGACATCCATCTTCTTTAACATGGCAGCCTGTGGACAATCCACAGTTTGTTTAACTGATTTCTTTATGGAGCTAGATCCTTCTGTGATTAATAAAGGTATATAAAGGCTAACGTGTTAAACAAGCATGACTAGGAAATTCAGGACGTTTCCAAAATCTAGAGCTTAGTGCTCACTACAGTGCCACAAGTAGCAAACCTTACTGCTAATGTCCCTGCTTTGCCTGTACTGCAAAGGAATAAGCACAGCTGTGCACAAAGAGCACAGCTGTGCAAAAAGAAACAGCTACAAACTGTTTGTTGTAGTGTTTATAAGGGTTCCAAATTGTAATAAACACATTATCAGACAATATAGGACTTCTTAAATTATGGTAAATCTGCTAAAATAACCACATGCTGCCTTTAAAAATAGCATGGTTAGTTAGAAATAGTAAAGACATGAAGTATTTATGATTATATTTTCAGTGAGGAAAGCAGGTTGTAAAATGGTATGTAACAGAAACACCAATTCTATTTAGGGGATATATTTGGGAGATATTCACAAACACCTGAAAAGTGGTCAAGACCACCATGTTATGTAATTCACATTGTGTTCTGTGTGAAACACAGCCTGGAATTGTATTATGCAGAGGTCTTAAGTGCTTATGGCTGGGTTGGGGGATCACACTTCTATTTGTTCTGTAGTGCTTACTTCATTATTACTATTTTTACCAAAAATATGACTTTTTTTCTTATAAAAATTATAAAATGTGGCAAACGAAGGGAGTTTGTACAAAACCCAGGACTACTTCAGGCATGAGAAACATTATAAAACCAGAGATATCATGGGTTTTTTACTATATACTTTGAAGTAAGCAAAGGTACTCAAATGTCAGAGCATCACCTGGAGGGCTTGTTAGAGCAGATTGCTAGGCCCCTCCCAGACTGCTGGCCCCACCCAAGATTTTCCTCTGTTAGTGGGTTTGGCTGCAGGGCCAAAGGATGAGCCTTCCTGACCAGCTCTAAGGCAGTGGTTTTCAAAGTGTGCGCCCAGAAGATTTCCAGGTGCGACCTATGGTATTCCAGAGAAATATGTACCTGTTGGGGACCAAAAAACCAATAGGGTTTTGGAGTTTAGATTTTTGGGGGACAGAGGTGTGGGGAATTGGCTGTAAACTGACAGTCTGCCCAACCCCCCACCTCACTTGCCTGATTAGGTTGCAAAAGGCTGTTAAACTGTGGTGCTGGATTGTTTACACTACCCTGATGTTCCCCGCAAAGACTGGAGGCAAGTTTCTTCTATTCTTTGTTTGGTGTAAAGTTAAGATGATATGTATGAAAATAAAAGGATGATATGTATGGTGGGGGTTTTTTGCACTCAACACAATTAAGAGTAAAAAGAGGAATTCTTCAATGTATTGATGAGGAAATGAGAGTTTGCCTTTCAAATATATGCCCAAACATTGAAGAAATTGCTAGGACACATCAGGCTCATGTTTCTCATAAACACAAGAATGAAAAAACTTAACACATTCGGGCCTGGACCTGCTGAATTTACTAAATCTTACTAAGAATGTATCTATATATATATAAAGATAACTTTTTTGGGTTTTTTATTTTTTAACCCCTCTTTTTTATGAATTCTAAAAAGCATAACTCAAAAAATATAACAAAAATGTTTTTTAATGTCAGAATAAATTTAATTTTGTTGTATTTATTTTGTTTACCATAAAAGCACACTTGGACTTTATATTTTTTCTTTAATATTTGACTTAATTATTATAACATATTTCTCAGAAATTTGTATATAGTGCACCTACAATTATTTGTAGGATTTTAAATGCGCCCCGACTTCAAGAAGTTTGAGAACCCCTGCTCTAATGTTTCTGCTTCTGGCTCCAATGTCCCCTTCCAAATCCAGGTCCACGGAGGCCTCCCACAAGCAAATGCACATAAGGCACATTTACACAAGGTACATTTACACAAGGCAAATTCACACAAGGCATGGACTTGCTTTTTAAATTCTTTTTTTTTTTTTTGAAGCCCAGTACTAGAGAAACATACTTAAATGCTTGTTTTCATTGACTTGTTTTATGCCTCTGTTTCCTTCTCTATAAAATGGTGGCAATGTAATAATTCTCCAATGGAGGTTCAAAATAAGAAGTAGAATAATATTGGAAACATCATGATAAGACTTGTTTAGAAAAATATTGCATGTTCCTGGTCCGTTACAAGGACAAAAAATTCTGAGTTAGGTAGTAAATTGCTTGCTCACTACCCAAGAGTTCAAATAAGGCCTTAAATGAGTGGAGTGTTGTTACTTAAATTTATGGCACATATTATCTAAGAATTGTGTTGGAGAAATTTGCATACATTATGCAGTTTGGTATTTGTTAGCATTTCTCTTTTATAAAAGCATTTATGAAGACATTGGGGTACGTCACTAAGGTGAAAAATGTTTTCCTTTTTTGGGGGGAAAAGCAATTGCACTGGGGTGAGTTGAAGGTCCTAATGATGGCACTTTATACGTGCTTATTACTTTGCTGTTCTAAAACACTTTGCTGTTGTAAAGCGCTCTCCAGGTGCCATTTTCTCCATTAAATGAGGTAGGCTGGTTGTATGTTGTATTTGCCTGCTTTTACAGGTCAAGAAACTGGGACTTGAACTGGTTAGTGACTTTCCTAAGCCCACAGTGGCCTGAGGTGGTAAACTGGGAGATTAGACCCAGCTATTTCCACTCTAGGTTTTGCCTCCTAATGCAAGTGGCTTCTCATCAACCTATTATTGCCTAGCCCCAGGGGAGTAGGAAAGAGAAAGTGCCACCTACTGGGAGTGCTGTACTAGTGTTTCTTCAGAACTGTGCTAGTAGCATCACACACACATATTTTGGGAGTCATAATTTTTCAGAAAAGAATATGTTTCTTCTGTTGCTAAAAAGAGGTGGGAACATCATAGACTTTTGCCATAGGGCATAATTATATAATTGCTAATAGAAAAAACCATCATGTCACCATTTTAACATTACACTAGAGACAAACCTAATGCTTGCTAATTCTTTTGAGAAGCGATTTAGCATTTAGAAAGAAGTTCTTTTAATTTCATATTTTGACATTTTCTTTCCATGAGATCTCCTTACAAGCCTGGGTGACTTTGCAGGACTGGCCTTGGCTTTGTAGAACTCTGCTCATGTGTTCAGCTGGGAGGTGGAGGGTTGGGGAGGCAGACTAGGTCCTGCTTAGACATAGTTTATGAAAAATGTGCATCTCAACCTTGTATGTTCAGAAGCCAAGGGTCGCAGCTCCTTAGAGGGAAACAATTTTCAAGGTCACTTCGACCAGAGGGATTTTGACAACTGACAAATGTTCTGGAGGATGCTGTTATGCCAGCTGCCTCTCTGGAGATGACTATTCCATGGCCTACACTATTTCCTCCTATGAGTTTTGAGGAATACAGGAGACCTAGGAAGCCTTTCAATATTAGGGTTCCATGGGCCTCATGTGAGTTCTAAAGCTAAGGTCAGAAAGGTCCTTAGTGAGCCTCAGCAAGCACTCATCAGCCTGTGAAAACACCCCATGTTTTTATGGAATCAACTCCCCATCAGGGTGCTGCATCCACATGAGAACCCTAATGTTGTAGCCAGGTTCTCCCCTCTGTGAAGACTGAGGTTCTGTCAATGGCTGAAACTTGGTCAAATATACTGCTCAAAAAATTATGGGATATTTCAAAATAAATATGAAGCGATAAAAAAGAAGCCTATTTTTTTATTAAACAAGAACATCAGAAAAGTAAGCAATTCAAAGAAAGTTGTTTGATTATGCAAATGAGATGAAAAACTAACTTTAATTTTTTGGTGAAAATGCACTATACAAAAGGCTGAAAGTACTAGACTATCTGCACATTCCCTGATCTTGAAAGTGCATTTTGAAATATCCCCTAATTTTTGTGATTAGTGTACAAACAAATCTTGACTTAGGTAAGGAAATCTGTGCTCCATAAGCTGATGGCAGTAGGGAGGACACTTGGATCTACAAGCATCTCCACCCCAAACAGGGAAAGGCTTTTCCTTCATAGGGAGGGAGAAGCGGGGCTGGCAGAAACTTTTTGAGGAGAAAAGTGGCAAGTGAGTGAGGATGGACAGACAGCAGGATGAGTGGTTTGATGGGAAATGTTTCTTTCTGGAGTTGGCCCATCCCTGGCATGAGCTGGTAAGGAAGATTTCTTTATTTTGGTGCTTTCTCAGGCTTGGGGGAGTCAAGGTTCAGGGCCCATAGGGAGGAGAGAAGCCTGACTAAAGTCTGGTCAGGCTAAGTCTGGGTAATTAAGGGGCATGAGTGATCACGCAGTCAACTTCAAGCTCTTTGGACAGGTGTGTTTGGAAGGTGAACTCAGCAGTCATTCCTGGAGGTGAGCCCCAGAACTCACTGCACCCTGGTGGCTTCTCAGGAACACTCATTGATTCCACCCTTGGTAAGCTGTATTTTAACCAGCTTCTCTGATTTTGATGCATCCCAGGTGGGAACAAATTGTGTCAGGAGCAGATAAATTTAATCATGAAGGCCTGGTTTAGAGCAATGGCTTTGCTACTCATTAGCTGGATAAATCATTGAATTATGTTTAGCTTCAGTATCCTTACCTATAAAATGAGAATACAGTGGTCCCTCATTTCTCATGGGGGTTAGGTTCCAGAACCCCACAATAGACGAAAATCTGCAAAGTAGCAACTTTATATTTATTTTATTATTTATATATATTTTAAGGCTTTATAAACCCTCCCCACCCTCTTATAAACCTTTCCACACTCTTATAAATACTTCCTATGCTCTTAAACACTTTCTACACTCTTAAACCTTTGTAATTTTAACAACATATAAAATTTTATATGGATACTCACCACATTGAATATACTAAAACTTGAATGATGAAGATGATGAATTATCTGTGCAGTACTGATGATGAAGGTGATGATAATGAGATGAATGTAAAGATGATGAATTAGCAGTGCAGTATTGATGATGAATGTGATGATGATGAGATGAATGTTAAGAGGATGAATTATCTGCAGTACTGATGATAAAGGTGATGATGATAAGATGAATGTAAAGATGATAAATTATCTGTGCAGTACTGATGATGATGAAGGTGATGATGATGAGATGAATATACTGCACAGCCAAGAGGAGCATTTCAGCTCTTCTGAAGACACCACTTCATCAGGCGCTCCATCAGGTGGTGCGATATCTTCACCCTTGTCTGTAACTTCTGTTTTTTCTAAAGGTGTAAGTATAACTGGTGTCTTCTTCCAAGTGAGAAACATAGTTATGGGCAGTTGCTGGCACTGTTTTTTCTTCCAGATGAGAAGGTTTTTATAAAATGATATGCCACCCTCAATTGTATTTGAGAATTGCAATAAATGAAGCATCTGGAGGTCCCATTCTTGAGCCACTCGCTGAAGTTCTTTGGTCATTCTGACCATGGTTGTGAGGCAAGTGAGTGTTAGGCCTTCCCCTCTTCATCTTAAACCCATAGTTCCTCTTGTTCCTCTTCTTTGCATGGTGACTTAATCATCTCTGTCAGGTCTTCTGTCTGTCAGCTGTTGTGAGTGGGCATCGATCAGGTCATTAACATCATCAGGAGTTATATCATTGAAGCCATCTCCTCCCAGTAGTTTTGACAGCTTCACAGTCTTATCCATCAGAGTGATGGACTTCTTCAGGAGATAATCCCTTATAATCATGGACCACACCTGGCCACTGATTTTTCCAGCTGGTATTTAAAGTTTCACTCTTTATCTCCTTTATGGCCTTCTGAATATTTAGGAGACATGATGCAATGGTATAGTCATGCCATTAAGCCTTTAGCGAGAAGTCTTCATCCCAGTCCATAGCTTCAATGAGGTTTTTTACAGGGCGTTTCACTTATAGAGAGTCTTAAATGCATGAATAATGCTTTGATCCATGGGATGAATCAGCGATGTGGTGTTCAGTGGCAGGAACTCTATCTGCATTCCATCATAAGACAGATTGACAATGTGGCCTCCAGCACTGTCCATGATCAGAAGCACTTTAAATTTGAGGCCCTTCTCTTCCAGATAAAGCTTGACCTCCAGGATAAAGCACTGGTGAAACCAATCTGACGTGATGAGTTTCATAATCCAGGCCTTGGGGTTGTGCACCAGTACATGGGCAACACATTCTTATTCTTGTTTTTTAGGACCCTCGGTTTTTTTTTTTATATAAATATTATTTTTTTAATGGGGTGACATCAATAAATCAGGATACATATATTCAAAGATAACAAGTCCAGATTATCTTGTCGTTCAATTACGTTGCATACCCATCACCCAAAGTCAGATTGTCCTCTGTCACTTTCTATCTTGTTTTCTTTGTGCCCCTCCCCCTCCCCCTTTCCCTCTCCAATTCCCCCTTCCCCCCATAACCACCACACTCTTATCAATGTCTCTTAGTTTCACTTTTATGTCCCACCTACGTATGGAATAATGCAGTTCCTGTTTTTTTCTGATTTATTATTTCGCTTCGTATCATGTTATCAAGATCCAACCATTTTGCTGTAAATGTCCCGATGTCATCATTTCTTATGGCTGTGTATTGCTCCATAGTGTATATGTGCCACATCTTCTTTATCCAGTCATCTATTGACGGGCTTTTTGGTTGTTTCCATGTCCTGGCCACTGTGAACAATGCTGCAATAAACATGGGACTGCATGTGTCTTTATGTATCAATGTTTCTGAGTTTTTGAGGTATATACCCAGTAGAGGGATTGCTGGGTCATAAGGTAGTTGTATTTTAAGTTTTTTGAGGAATCACCATACTTTCTTCCATAATGGTTGTACTACTTTACATTCCCACCAACAGTGTATGAGAGTTCCTTTTTCTCCACAGCCTCTCCAACATTTGCTATTACCTGTCTTGCTAATAATAGCTAATCGAACAGGTGTGAGGGGGTATCTCATTGCAGTTTTGATTTGCATTTCTCTAATAGCTAAAGAAGATGAGCATCTTTTCATATATCTGTTGGCCATTTGTATTTCTTCCTGGGAGAAGTGTCTGTTCATATCCTCTTCCCATTTTTTTATTGGATTGTTTGTTTGTTGTTGAGTTTTATGAGTTCTTTGTATATTTTGGATATTAGGCCCTTATCTGAGCTGTTGTTTGAAAATATCATTTCCCATTTAGTTGGCTTTCTGTTTATTTTGTTATCAGTTTCTCTTGATGAGCAAAAACTTCTTAGTCTGATGTAGTCCCATTCATTTATCTTTGCCTTCACTTCTCTTGCCTGTAGAGCCAAATTCATAAAATGCTCTTTAAAACCCAGGTCCATGAGTTGAGTACCTATGTCTTCTTCTATGTACTTAATTGTTTCAGGTCTTATGTTTAGATCTTTATTCCATTTTGAGTTAATTTTAGTACAAGCTATAGTCCAGTTTCATTCTTTTGCATGTGTCTTTCCAGTTTTCCCAGCATCATTTATTGAAGAGACTTTCTTTTCTCCATTGTGTGTTGTTGGCCCCTTTATTAAAAATTATTTGACTATATATATGTGGTTTTATTTCTGGACTTTCAATTCTGTTCCACTGGTGTGAGTGTCTATTTTTCTGCCAATACCATGCTGTTTTGATTGTAGTGGCCCTATAATATAGTTTGAAGTCAGGTATTGTAATGCCCCCAGCTTCATTCTTTTTCTTTAGTATTGCTTTGGTTATTCGGGGTTTTTTACAGTTCCATATAAATCTGATGATTTCTTGTTCTATTTCTTTAAAAAACGTCATTGGAAGTTTGATGGGAATTGCATTAAATTTGTATATTGCTTTGGGTAATATAGCCATCTTGATTATATTTATTCTTCCTAACAAAGAACAAGAAATATTCTTCCATCTCATTATATCTTTTTCGATATAATGGTTTATAGTTTTCATTATATAAGTCCTTTACATTCTTTGTTATGTTTATTCCTAAGTATTTTATTTTTTTTGTTGCAATCGTGAAGGGGATTATTCTTTTAAGTTCATTCTCAATTGTTTCATTGTTGGCATATAGAAAGGTTATTGACTTCTGTATGTTAATTTTGTATCCTGCGACCTTACTGTATTGGTTTATTGATTCTAGTAGTCTTTTTGTGAATTCTTTGGGGTTTTCAATGTATAGGATCATATCATCTGCAAAGAGTGATACCTTTACTTCTTCTTTTCCGATATGGATGCCTTTTCTTTCTTTGTCTTGTCTGATTGCTCTGGCTAGAACCTCTAGTACCACATTAAATAAGAGTGAAAAACACTGTCTTGTTCCTGATTTAAGGGGGAAAGCCTTCAGTTTAGTGCCATTTAATATGATGTTAGCTGATGGTTTATCATATATGGCCTTTATCATTTTGAGATATTTTCCTTCCACACCCATTTTGTTGAGAGTCTTAAACATAAAATTGTGTTGTATTGTATCGAAAGCCTTTTCTGCGTCTATTGATAAGATCATGTGGTTTTTGTTCTTTGTTTTGTTGACATGGTGTATTACGTTAACCGTTTTACGTATGTTGAACCATCCTTGAGATTCTGGGATGAATCCCACTTGATCATGATGTATTATTTTTTTAATATGTTGTTGTATTCGATTTGCTAGTATTTGGTTTAGTATTTTAGCATCTGTATTTATTAGAGATATTGGTCTGTAGTTTTCTTTATTTGTGCCATCCTTGCCTGGTTTTTGTATGAGAGTTATGTTGGCCTCATAAAATGTGCTTGGAAGTATTGCTTCTTCTTCAGTTTTTTGGAAGACTTTGAGTAGAATAGGAACCAAGTCTTCTTTGAATGTTTGATAAAATTTGCTAGTATAGCTGTCAGGGCCTGGACTTTTACTTTTGGGGAGGTTTTTAATGTTTTTTTCTATTTATTCTCTACTAGTACGTTTGTTTATGCTTTCTGCTTCTTCTTGACTCAGTCTAGGAAGGTTGTATTGTTCTAGGAATTTATCCATTTTATCTAGGTTGTTGAATTTAGTGTCATAAAGTTTTTTATAGTATTCTACAATAATTCTTTGTATACCTATGGTGTCCGTGGTGATTTCTCCTCTTTCACTTTGGATTTTGTTTATATGAGTTCTTTCTCTTTTTTCCCTGGTAATTCTTGCCAAGGGTTTGTCAATTTTGTTGATCTTTTCAAAGAACCAGCTCTTTGTTCTATTAATTTTTTCTATAGTTTTTTTGTTCTCTAATTCATTTATTTTTTTTCTGATTTTTATTATCTTTTTTCTTTGACTGGTTTTGAGTTGTCTTTGTTCTTCTTTTTCTAGTTCCTTAAGGTGTGAAGTTAAGTGGTTCACTTGGACTCTCTCTTGTTTGTTCATATATGCCTGAAGTGATATGAACTTCCCTCTTATCACTGCTTTTGCTGCATCCCATATATTCTGATATGTCATGTTGTCATTTTCATTAGTCTGTATATATCTTTTAATCTCTGCACTTATTTCTTTTTTGACCCATTCATTTTTTAAAAGTATGTTGTTTAGTTTCCCCATTTTTGTGAAATTTTTTTCCACTTTTTTGCAGTTGAATTCTAGTTTCAAGGCTTTATGATCAGAAAATATGCTTGATACAACTTTAATTTTTCTGAGTTTGCTGATGTTGTTTTTGTGGCCCAATATATGGTCAATTCTTGAGAATGATCCATGTACACTGGAGAAAAATGTATACTCAGTCACATTGGGATGAAATGTCCTGTAGATGTCTATCATATCCAGGTGCTCTAGTGTTTTGTTTAAGGCCACTATGTCTTTGTTGATTCTCTGTTTGGATGACCGATCTAGAGCCATCAGCGGTGTATTGAAGTCTCCAAGTATGATTGTATTTTTGTCAGTTTTTGTTTCAAGATCAATAAGTAGCTGTCTTATATATTTTGGTGTTCTTGGTTTGGTGCATATATATTAAGAATTGTTATGTCTTCTTGATTCAGTGTCCCTTTAGCCATTATGAAATGGCCATTTTTGTCTCTGAGTACTTTTGTTGTCTTGTAGTCAGCATTATTCGATATGAGTATTGCTACACCTGCTTTTTTTTGGAGGTTATTTGCTTGGAGTATTGTTTTCCAGCCTTTCACTTTGAATTTGTTTTTATCCTTGTTACTTAGATGATTTTTTTGTAGGCAGCATACATTTGGATTTTCTTTTTTAATCCATTCTGCTACTCTGTGCCTTTTTATTGGTGAGTTTAATCCATTTACATTTAGTGTAATTATTGACACATGTTAGTTCCCTATTACCATTTTATATCTTGCTTTCTGTTAGTTTTGTGTCTTGTTTGATCCTTCTCTTTCGTTTTTCTATCTTTTGTTTTTATTTGGTTGTATTCCATACATCTTTCCACAATTGCTATCTTTTTTATCTCATGTGCTTCTGTGGTGGTTTTTTCAATGGTGGTTACCTTTGAGTAATGAAAAGGGTCCCTACTCTGTTCATTGTAGCAAACTATTTTGTGAGTACTTTTGCACTCCATCGTCCTTTGCTACTGTTAATCTCCATCTTCTCCCCCTCTTTCTTTTTGTTGTTGTCACAGTTTAAATTTGGTTTTATTGTGTTCTTCTTGGAACTTTTACTTGTGGCTCTGTTTTTTTTTTTTTGTTCTTTCTATCTGATTGGAGAATGCCCTTTAGTAATTTCTGGAGTGGGGGTTTTCTGATGATAAATTCCCTCATCTTTTCAGTATCTGTGAATGTTTTTATTTCTCCTTCATATTTAAAGGATAGCTTTGATGGATACATTATTTGTGGCTGAAAGTTCCTCTCTTTCAGGACTTTAAATATTGGGGTCCACTCTCTTCTAGCTTGTAGAGTTTCTGTTTAGAAATCTGATGATAATCTAATGGGCCTTCCTTTATATGTTGTATTCTTCTTTTTTTGTAGCTTCCTTGAGAATTTTTTCTTTGCTATTGTTTTGTGCCAATTTCATTATGATATGCCTTGGAGTAGGTTTGTTGGGGTTAAGAAAACTGGAAGTTCTGTTTGCTTCTTGAACTTGAGGCTTTAGTTCTTTCCACAGGCTTGGGAAGTTCTCATCTATTATTTGTTTGAGTATGTTCTCAATTCCATTTTCTCTCACTTCTCCCTCTGATATACCTATTATTCTTATGTTATTCTTTTTGATGGAGTCAGATAATTCTTGTAGGGCTATCTCATTTTTTTTAAATTTTTGAGTCTCTTTCTTCTTCTCTCTGTTGTGCCTCAAGTTGCTTGTCTTCTATTTCACTAATCCTCTCTTCTATCTGACCTGTTCTATTAGCTAAGCTTGTTACTTCATTTTTCAGCTCGTGAATTGAGTTTTTCATCTCTGTTTGATTTGTTTTTATAGTTTCAATTTCCTTGAACATATATTCTTTGTATTCATCAAGTTGTTTTCTGAGCTCCCTAAATTGCCTTTCTGTGTTTTCTTGTATATCTTGGAGGATTTCTAGGATTTCTATCTTGAATTCTCTGTCATTTAGCTCCAAGGTTTCCAATATATTAAATTTTTTCTCCATAGATTTTTCCTCATCTAGCTGTGTTACGTCTTTTTCTTCTGTATCCATGATATTTAATTTTATCTTCCTTAGTGGCATCTGAGGGTGGTTTTGTTGATAGTATTAATGAGATTTAATAAAGAATAAAAAGATAAAAAAATAAAAAATTGAAAAAAGTTGTTTTTTTTAAAAATTAATAATGAAATAAAGAAAATAAAATAAAATTTTTTAAAAAAAAAAATTACCCACCTCCTTTTTTCCTCTCCTCTCCTCTCCCCGCTTTCTTGAGAAAATCTTGTGGTGAACTGTGAATTATAACAAACAATGCCTGAAATGGAGGGCCTGAATTGGAGAAAAGTAATAAAGGGGGGAAAAAAAAGAAAAAAAAAGAAGGGGGTATGGACCCACAAAAAGCAAATAAGGAAAAAATTTGAGTCAAGAATAAAAAGATTTGCTTTTAGGTGTTGGTTGTCTAAGGGTTATGATGAGAGGAATAAGAGAAAAACAGAAAAATGGGGGGACAAATTAAAAAATTACTATTGTATTTAGTGGAACAAAAACTAGATAAAAGGGAAGCCAGGAATGGGAGCACACCTAGTGAGTTAAAAAGGTGAAGTAAAAACTCCCCAAAATGCCACAAACATAAGTTTGAGTCCCAGATAAGATAATTTGTTTGTTATTGAGGTTTGAATGATAGGAGATGTAAACGAGAAAGGAAGAAACTAATATAGAAGGAGAAAAGAAAGAGAGAGAGAGAAAAAAGAGGGAACCACTAAAAGAAGAAAAAAGAAAAAAGAGGAGAGAGAGAGGGAGAGTTAAGGGATTTGGAGTGCAACCCTCATAGAGAGAAAGGAAGAGGAGAGAAAAGATAATGGGAGATGTAACACTTATGGGTAGTGTAGTTCAAGGAGAGGAGAGAGTAAGACCGGCAGAGAGTTAATCAACCAAATTGGAGGAGGAAAAAAATATCAAGAATGAAGATAAGAGAAACTAACAAACAAATATAAGAAAATGTGATAGGTTATAAGGCCTGCAGATTATTCTTTTTTTATTAAATATAATGCAGTGACATTGATAAATCAGTGTACATATGTTGAGATAAAATATCTCTAGATTATTTTGACATTTGATTGTGCTGTATACCCCTCCCCAAAGTTAAATTGTCTTCTGTCACCTTCTATCTGGTTTTCTTTGTGCCCCTCCCCTCCCCTAACCCCTCTCTCCTTCTTCACCCCCTCTCCCCTCCCCCAACCTCCCGCCCCTGTTGCCATCACATTCTTGTTCATGTCTCTGAGTCTCATTTTTATGTCCCTTCTATGTATGGATTCATCTTAGTTTTTTTTTTTTTTCTGATTTACTTATTTCACTCCGTAAAATGTTGACAAGGTCCATCCATGTTAGTGTAAATGATCCGATTTCATCATATCTTATGGCTGAGTAGTATTCCATAGTATATATGTACCAAAGCTTTTTAATCTACTCGTCCTCTGATGGACACTTGGGCTGTTTCCAGATCTTCGCTATTGTGAACAATGCTGCCACAAACATGTGGGTGCATTTCTCCTTTTTGAGCCGTTCTATGGTGTCCTTGGGGTATATTCCTAAAAGTGGGATAGCTGGGTCAAAAGGCAGTTCTATTTTCAGATTTTTGAGAAATCTCCATACTGTTTTCCACAGTGGCTGCACCAGTCTGCATTCCCACCAGCAGTGCAGGAGGGTTCCTTTTTCTCCACATCCTCACCAGCACTTATTCTGTGTTGTTTTGTTGATAAGCGCCATTCTGACTGGTGTGAGGTGATATCTCATTGCGGTTTTAATTTGCATTTCTCTAATGATTAGTGATGTTGAGCATTTTTTCATATGCCTAATGGCCATCTGTATGTCCTCTTTGGAGAAGTGTCTATTCATCTCTTTTGCCCATTTTTGGATTGGGTTGTTTGTCTTCCTGGTGTTGAGTTTTACAAGTTCTTTATAAATTTTGGTTATTAACCCCTTATCAGACGTATTGTAAAATATGTTCTCCCAATGTGTAGTTTGTCTTTTTATTCTGTTCTTGTTGTTTTTAGCTGTGCAAAAGCTTATTATTTGATATAGTCCCATTTGTTTATCCTGTCTTTTATTTCACTTCCACGTGGAGATAAATAAGCAAATATATTACTCCAAGAGATGTCCGAGAGCTTACTGCCTTTGTTTTCTTCTAAGATGCTTATGGTTTCACGGCCTACATTTAAGTCTTTTATCCATTTTGAGTTTATTTTTGTGAGTGGTGTAAGCTGGTGATCTAGTTTCATTTTTTTGCAGGTAGCTGTCCAATTTTCCCAACACCATTTGTTAAAGAGGCTGTCTTTACTCCATTGTATTTCCTTACCTCCTTTGTCAAATATCAGTTGTTCATAGAACGGTGGGTTTATTTCTGGGTTCTCTGTTCTGTTCCATTGATCTATATGCCTGTTCTTATGTCAGTACCAGGCTGTTTTGAGTACAACGGCCTTGTAGTATAACTTGATATCAGGAAGTGTGATACCTCCCACTTTATTCTTCTTTTTTAAGATTGCTGAGGCTATTCATGTCCTCTTTTGGTTCCATATAAATTTTTGGAATATGTGTTCTATATCTTTGAAGTATGTCATTGGTATTTTAATTGGTATTGCATTGAATTTATAGATTACTTTGGGTAATATAGACATTTTAATGATGTTTATTCTTCCTAACCATGAGTACGGTATATGCTTCCACTTGTTTGTATCTTCCTTGATTTCCTTTATCAATGCTTTGTAATTTTCCGAGTACAAATCTTTAGTTTCCTTGGTTTAGTTTATTCCTAGGTACTTTACTTTTTTGGTTGTAATTGTGAAGGGGATTGTTTCCGTAATTTCTCTTTCTGACTGTTCATTGTTGGTGTATAAAAATGCTTCTGATTTCTGAGTATTGATTTTATATCTTGCCACTTTGCTGAATTTATTTATCAGGTCCAGTAGTTTTTTGACTGAGACTTTAGGGTTTTCTATATACAATATTATATCATCTGCAATTAATGATAGTTTTACTTCTTCTTTTCCAACTTGAATGCCATTTATTTCTTTTCTTGTCTGATTGCTGTGGCTAGGACTTCCAGGACTATGTTAAATAAGAGTGGTGAAAGGAGGCACCCCTGCCTTGTTCCTGATCTTAAGGGTATTTCTTTTAATTTTTTCCCATTGAGTATGATGTTGGCTGTGTTTTTCTCATAGATGGCTTTTATCATGTTGAGGTATGTTCCCTGTATTCCCACTTTGCTGAGAGTTTTGATCCTGAATGGGTGCTGGATTTTATCAAATGCTTTTTCTGCATCTATTGAAATTATCATATGGTTTTTCTCCTTTTTTTTGTTTATGTGATGAATCACAATGATTGATTTACGAATATTGTACCAGCCTTGCCTCCCCAGAATAAATCCCACTTGATCATGGTGTATGATTTTTTCCATATATTGTTGGATCCGGTTTGCTAATATTTTGTTGAGGATTTTAGCATCTATATTCATCAGAGATATTGGCCTATAATTTTCTTTCTTTGTGTTATCTTTGCCTGGTTTTGGAATCAGAATTATGCTCGCCTCATAAAAGGAGTTTGGAAGTCTTTCTTCCTCTTGAATTTTTTGAAATAGTTTGAGAAGGATAGGAGTTAGTTCTTCTTTGAATATTTGGTAGAATTCTGTTGTGAAGCCATCGGGCCCTGGACTTTTCTTTGTTGGGAGTTTTTTGATAACTGTTTCGATCTCATTTGGTGTAATCGGTCTGTTTAGGTTTTCTGATTCTTCCAGATTGATTTTTGGAAGATTGTATGTTTCAAGGAATTTGTCCATTTCATCTAGGTTGTCTAGTTTTTTGGCATACAGTTCTTCATAGTATTTTCTTACAATACTTTGTATTTCTTTTGTGTCAGTTGTTATTTCTACTCTCTCATTTCTAATTTTATTTATTTGAGTCCTCTCTCTCTTTTTCTTGGTGAGTCTACTTAAAGGTTCATCAATCTTGTTTACCTTTTCAAAGAACCAGCTCCTAGTTTCATTGATCCTCTGTATTGTTTCTTTAGCCTCTATGTCATTTATTTCTGCTCTGATCTTTATTATTTCCTTCCTTCTACTACATTTGGGCTTTCCTTGCTGTTCTTTTTCTAATTCTTTTAGATGCACGGTTAAGTTGTTTATTTGAGCTTTTTCTAGCTTCTGAAAGTGTGCCTGTGGTACTATGAACTTCCCTCTCAGCACTGCTTTTGCTGTGTCCCATAAATTTTGACTTGTTTTATGCTCATTGTCATTCATTTCTAGGAATTTTTTTATTTCTTCTTTGATCTCATTCTTAATCCATTCATTATTTAACACCGTGCTATTTAGTTTTCATGTGTTTGAGAATTTTTGAGCTTTTCTGCTGTGATTCATTTCTAGTTTCATGCCATTGTGATCGGAGAATGTGCTTGATATGATTTCAGTCTTTTTAAATTTGTTGAGAGCACTTTTGTGCCCTAGCATGTGGTTTATCCTAGAGAATGTACCATGAGCACTTGAAAAGAATGTATATTCTGCTGCTTCAGGGTGAAAGTATCTGAAGATAGCTATTACATCGAGTTGATCTAGTGTTTCCAATAAGTCTGTTGTTTCTTTGTTAATTTTCTTTCTTGAGGATCTATCTAGTGATGTTAGTGGGTTATTGAAATCCCTTACTATTATAGTATTTCTGTTGATATCACATCAAATATCACTTTAAATTCATCAAAGTCTGCTTTATATATTTGCGAGCTCCTATATTAGGTGCATAGATATTTATAATAGTTATATCTTCCTGTTGGATTACTCCCTTTTATCATTATGTAGTGGCCTTCTTTATCTCTTTTTATATCCTTTGTTTTAAAGTCCAATTTGTCTGATATAAGTATTGCTACCCTAGCTTTTTTTTCATTTCCGTTTGCATGAAATGTTTTTTTCCATCCTTATACCTTCAATCTATGTGTGTCTTTTGTTCTAAAGTGTGTCTCTTGTAGACAACATATGTATGGGTCCTGTTTTCTTATCCACGCAGCTACCCTATGTCTTTTGATTGGATCATTTAATCCATTTACATTTAAGGTTATTATTGATATGTAGTTGTTTATTGCCATTTTGTTCTTTAAAGGTGTATTACTTTTTTTGCTATATTCTTTTTCCACTTTGATCTGTTTACAACATGCCCCTTAACATTTCTTGCAGCGTTGGTTTGGTTGTAATGAATTTCTTGAGTTGTTTTTTGTCTGGGAAGCTTTTTATTTCTACTTCGATTTTAAACAATAGCCTTGCTGGATAAAGTAGTCTTGGTTGTAGGTTCTTGTTCTGCATTACTTTAAATATTTCTTGTCATTCCCTTCTGGCCTCAAGTGTTTCTGTTGAGAAGTCAGATGTCATCCCTATGGGGCTTTGTAGTTGACAACTTTTTTTTCTCTTGCAGCTTTTAATATTTTCTCTTTATCGCTTAGCTTTGGTATTTTAATTATGATGTGTCTTGGTGTAAGTTTCTTTGGGTTTCTCTTTAATGGAGTTCTCTGTCCTTCTTGGAGTTGTGAGAGTTTCTCTTGCATTAATTTAGGGAAGTTTTCAGTTATGATATGATTGAACAAAGTCTCTATCCCTTGTTCTTTTTCTTCGTCTTCAGGAACCCCTATGATGCGGATGTTATTTCTCTTCATGTTGTCACAGAGCTCTCTAAGTGTTTCCTCTGACTTTTTGAGTCTCTTTTCTCTTTTCTTTTCTGCTTTCATGCCTTCATTCCAGTTGTCCTCCAACTCGCTGATTCGATCCTCAGCTGTATCCATCCTGTTTTTAATTTCTTCCATTTTGGTCTGCATTTCTTATATTGTATTTGTCATCTCTGACTGATTCTTTTTTAATATTTCAATATCCTTTTTTATACTTGCTATTTCTTTATTTAGGTTTTCAAACTGCCCCTCCATTGTTGTTCTAAGATCCCTAAGCATCCTTAAAATCATTATTTTGAACTCTGCATCTGGAAGTTTGATTATTTCCATATCACTCAGCTCATCTCTCAAAGGTGTCTCTTGTGGTTTCATTTGGGTTGCATTCCTTTGTCTTCTCATAATGGTGTTTTATTTGTAGAGTTGGTTGAGTCTAGGCTTGGTGTTGTCTGCCTCAAGTTTTCAGTTGTGTTATTTCTAGGTCTTCTTGGGTTGGTATCAGCTATTATTTGTAATCCACTTTCGGATTTGGGCAGCTTTGAAGTCTTGATTTTTTTGTTTTCTTAACAGGTTATAGTCTTGTTAACTGATCTCAGCAGGGGGCTTTCTTGAAACTGTAATCAGGAATGCTGTGGGTGTAACTTGAGACGCTGAAGGTCTCTTCCACCATCTAATCTCACTGGGGGCAGGGTTTTTTCTCAGCTTCAGTAGGGGGAGGTGTTTCTCAGATCTCCATGGAGACCTGAGTTACTGCCCCTCCTCCCCACTTGTTTTCAGCTGTGACTTGTTGTGCTGATTGTAGCTGGATAGATGTCTGGATATCTCTGATCCGGAAGCACTTCAGCTCTGTTTTGTGAAAGGTTCAGCCCCTCCCCCAGCTATGGCCGCCTCCAGCACAAATGAGTCAGCTTTTTTTTTTGTTTCTTGCATACCTTAGCCCCTCACAGTCTGTCTCTCTCCTTGTCCTTTTCACTTGGGAGATAAGCTGGTCTTTTCAACCCACCTTGCTCCCTGGTCGCCAGGTAAGTGGCTGTGAGCAGTAGTTTCTGCTCTTTTTCCTTTGTGAAATCCTCTCTGGGCTCTCAGCCTCACCCACCCCTTCCATTCCTGTAAGGAGAGGAGATTCAGGCACTTTTTACCAGGATTATTGTGGCTTCCTCTTTGCTCCTTGGTTTTTTAGAGGTGTTCTTACACTTCAGTGTTGGTTTTTCATGCTGATTTTTCCTAAGTTGATTTGTATTCCAGTTTGTTGTTGAGAGCTGGGCGTCTGTGCGTCCACCTACTTTGCTGCCATCTTCCTAACCCTGCAGATTATTCTTGATTTTGAGAGGTTATCATCTTGCTTTTTTTTTTCTCTCCCTCTTCCTGGTCGTTGACTCTGTACCCCGGATTCTTCCCCTTTGGCATGCTCAGGTAGAGTTTTGCAGTTGATAAGTCTCTATGGCAATGTCATTTATTGTGCTTTAGTCTCCTTGGCAGTCGAGGCTCATTAGCATTTATAGGCTCTGACAGTGAGAGAGTCCGTGTTCCTGGAGCCTTTCTCCTAGTCTTTTCTTCCTCAATTAGTAGCCTGATAATCCAGCTATGGGGTTGCTGCTGCCTCCTTCTGAATAGTAAGAGGCTCAAAGAACTGGCAACTCCCCACTCTATTTCCACTCAGCACAGGGCTCTGGGTAAGGCTCAGTCAGTCAGAGCTGCTAGCATAATCAGGCGGGGTTTTCACCCACTCAAAGACCTCTGGCTCTGACACTCTGTCTGATAACACAGGCGGGCGCTCACTTCTGGGGCGCTTGGAGGAAACTCTCACTCACTATCTGTGTGCACAGACCAGGATATCCAGCCAGCAGTCTCACGCTCTGAGTGAAACGCCCAACCGCATGGAAAAGTTATAGTGTTGAAATTGGCTCTCGCTCCGTCCCCATGCATGGCTTTTGCAAGGCACTGGGGCGGCCCGAGATTCCGCTTTGGCCCACACAAAGGCCCCTGACTCTTCCCCTCTGTGCGATAACACAGGCGCGCACTGCCGAGGCACTCAGAGGAATCTCTCGCTCACTATCTGCATGCGCAGACCAGGATATGAGGCCGGCCGCGTTTGCCTCTGAGTGAAACCCCCACCAGCACGGAAAATTTCCACCGTTGGAATTAGTTCTCCCTCCCTCCCGTGTGCGGCTTTCCCAGGGCACTGGGGCTGCCCAGAAATTCTGCTATTGGCCCACAGAAAGGCCTCTGACTCTGCCTCTCTGTGGGGTAACACGGGCACCCACTCCCGGGGTTTAAGAAGAAATCTCTTGCCCACTAACTGCATGCGCTGACCAGGAGTTCGGGTAAAATGGGTGCCCCGCTTGCCTTTCTTTGTCTGGGTTTGGCACGAGTGTTAGCTTGTATTGCCCAGTTTTCCACAGGATCACTTTTTCCTTGGCTTGGATCTCTGTGCCACAGCCTGGTTCGGCTGTTTGTGCCATGGCCTGGATCTATTCAACCCCTTTGCCCACCTCAGTTTCTATATTCACAGTTACCAGAGAAAGCCACCCTGTTTAGGTTAGTGAGGAAGGCGCAGCATTTCTTACTCCCTATTTCCTTCGGGGTTTGGTTATATATTTAGCCAATTTTTCACTTGACCATACCTTCGGGTGCATTGCGAAGCATCTGGAGGCTCCAAGTATAGGTTTTTCTGTTTCTGGTTGAAGATCTTGTTGAGTTTTGGGGGAGATTTATTGGTATCACTTCCTACCCTGCCATTACTCTGACGTCATCTACCCCTAGTGTTTTTTGACTTATGAATAAGCCCTGGCTTTATCATAAAGACTGCAGCATTCCCCCACATAATCAAAGTTACACAATCTTTTTAGACCTTAAATCCAGGGGCTTTGACTCTGTCCTTCATAATAAAAGTGCAAGATGACATTTACTTTCAGAATAAGCCCGTCTCATTCATATTAAAAACTTGTCCAGTATTATAGCCCTCTTCCTCAATAATGGTTCTGAATGTGTTGTTCACGTACTCCTTGGCTCTGGCTTTATCTGTAGAGGCAGCTTCTCCATGCAGAGAAATGCTCCTAAGTCCAAAGTGTTTCTGAAACTTGTCAAACCAGCTCTTGTTGGCATTGAATGGGGTTGGTCTGTTGGGAGAGGCACTTGATGGTTCTGCTTCTGTGTCATTCTCCTCCTCCTCCTCACTGTTGCAAATGTCACCACTTTCAGCAAAAGTTTCATAAAGCTTCTTGGCCTTTGTGTGGATGATGTTGGTATCCAGCAAGATAGTCTTCTTTCTGCAGTCACTGATCCGCAGGGCCAATGCAGACTCCATCCTCACAGTGGCCTTATTGTGGGAAGTCACCACCCTCTTCCCAGTCTTGTTAAAAAACACTGCTGCCATTGTCTTTATATTCTTTTCATCCTTCTTTATTTAGCAAATTGAAGATTCATTGATCCTGTAATGGAGGCCTGTAGCTACATAGCTTCTCCTTTCTTTTAGCGTGTTGAGTTGTTCCACCTTTTCTGCAATGGTAAGCAGCTGGCACTTGGGTTCAGTGCAAGAAGATTTAAAAGGCACAGAACATTTGGGTGACATTGTAGGGCTTGAAATAAATTCAAATTTTTATGAAAATTTCACAAAAACACAACACCAAAGTGCAACACTATGTGCAGCAATCAGATGTCCATATGAAATGGACAAGGCGAGATGCTGAACACATGCTTGATGCAGGAGGAGGAGACTGATGCTCTGGTTGCTGAGCCAATAAATGTCCCGATACAAAACACAGTGCTCTGGTTGGTCACCTCCCATACATCAGCCAATAATGTGCCATGTACGATCTCATGTGGGCAAACTAGCTCAAGTGGAAGTGGCCATAGCTGCATTTTCCATACATGCCAGTCTTTGTCTACTCATCTACTGTATGCTATGTATCTTATTTCAATTTAATATGTTTCAATGTTTTTATATTATTTTTAATTTTTAGGTTAGAAAATGCTTATTTTACTGCAAAAATAATTAAATATATAAAACACCTATGTTCTGCAAAATCCCATGTTATAGTGAAAAATTTGTGATACAAAATTAGATATATACAATTTAAAAATCCTCAAATCAGTGAGACCATGAAAAGTGAACTGTAACATGGTGAGGGACGACTGTACTACCTATTTCAAGTAGTAATCATCAGGGTTATAAACATGAAGTTTGCTTTCCCATTTCCTATTGGAAACTGTAGTTAACTTTAAGTTACTACCAGAGGGTATAACCCTCCATCAGTTGCTGATTTTTTTGGTTGCGTTTTTGTTTTTTTCTGCATTTTATTTCCCATCCTTCACAGCCCTCAGGCCCAGGACCATTGCCTCCAACTGTGAACAGCTATCCACTTCATCCAAAATGCTGTAGGAAAATCATTTTTTAAGTGTGAGATAATAGGGAAAAAGATTGGGATCTGAACCTGAAGGCTTCTGGAAGTGTGATTCTAGGGTGGATCCATGATTAGAATCCATCTTCAAGTACCCTGAATGGTGTCCTAGAAACTCTAGTTTTTTTTGTGTTAGATTATAAGTCTAAGGCTTGCCTGGAGAGAACTATGTACTCAGTACCACAATTTCTCATTGACCCAGAATGGGCTGGGTCTGTAACCTGCACTGTGGGATGATAGAACTAATGCCCTTTAGGATAGTAGTTGTGTTTAATTTTCACATTGCTTTCTGTTCTTAAGTAGTGACATTTTTTCATAATGGGGAAGGAAAATAGGCCTAATGCGATGGCAGTGTCTTTGTTGATTGGGGGTCTGACCTCAGTACTTTCCACCACTGATGTTTACCTGCAGGCCAGCCTTTTTCTAAGATTCCTTCAACTCATGTCCTTCTATATGCAGTGAGAATGTAACACTCAGTCACAGGAAGAAATTTTTTCCTAACCTTGACAGCGTGTGTGTGTCTGGTATGTATTCTTTTCTCTGTTCCTTCTCTCTGTTCTATTCTTCTCCCTTCTCCTCCTTTCCCCTTTTTTCTTTGGTGCCAGCTCTGTGCTAGCTAGACAGACATTATTGGCTGCTAGACTGTAAAGATGAAGGAAACATAATCCCTACTCTCCAGGAGCTTGAAGTCTAGGCAGTTTTGAATAGATTTTGAAGTGTGAAACCAATTTCTGTGGCCTCTCCTGCCAAGGAAAATTAGGCCCAGGTGAAAAGAAGGTAGTTAAGAAGGAATAAATATCTTCACATGTAGGATAAAGAGCTGTCTAATAAGAGTCAAAGGACCCGAGTCCTCCTGGATAGTAAATGAGTGACTTGTAATTACACATTTAAAACTTCTGTGTCTGAGGAAATAATCCTGCGAGATGAGTTGGGAGGATGTTGGTTCAAATGAGGCATTCTATGTACATTGAAGGTTATAAGGTACTTGATAGGAATAAAGTATTTTTATTAATAATGATAACATAATATAAAATAGCAGCAGTATTTATAATAGCCAAAAGGTAGAAACAGCCCAAATGGCCAACTGATAATGGCTAAACAAAATGTAGTATATCCATAAATGGAATACTATTCAGCCATGAAACAGTGAAGTATGGCCTACAATGTGGATGCACTTAAAAAATGTTATGCTAAATAGAACACATCAGAGATAGAGGGTCAGATATTTTACTATTAGTATGAAACTTGGCAAATAGGTAAATGTTTAGAGGCAAACTAGTGGTTGCTATGGGCTTGGAGGGAGAAATGGGGAAAAACTACATAATGGGTATAGGGCTTGCTTTTCCAGTGTTGAAAATGTTTTGGCACTAGGCAGAAGTGGTGATTGCACAACTTTGTGAATGTTCTAAATGCCATTGAATTGTATATTTTAAATAGTTAATGATTCTTTTAATTAAAGTAAAATTTGCATACAATAAAAATGAAAATATAAAGAAAGATGGCACTCGTATTGTTTGCTCTTTAGAATCCTGAACTTCCCATGACAAACATATCATTAGCATTGCTCTTAGGAAAGATACCAGTAAGATACCAGTAGGTATCTTATGTTTTGCTGGTATTTTTTGGGAGTTTCCTGCCTTTGTGAGAATCAGGTTTCATTAGTGTGGCTGATGTTACAGTTGGAGAAACAGAAATGTCCCTTGTTTTGTTCTCCTGGACACAGTTTTTACTTAAAGATTTCCTTTTAAAGGGTCTAAAAAACCCATTTTTGTTAACAAAGTTATTATTTTAGCAGCTTGGGATTTAATCTGACATCAAGATTTTTACTTTGACACTTGAGCATTTTTCCCCCCTGAGTTGTTTACTAACTGAATTATTACTTGCCAAGGTGAAAATAGCCTCATTAATTTTATGTCCCAATGTGATGCTAGTATCGCTATTTTATTATCTGCTTTGTACATCAGGAAGTCTCCCTAGAGCAAATATAATTTAGTAGACTCAACCCCAGACTTTGCTAAGATAAAAAATTGGTCTAATGGACTGCTCAATAAAGACTAATTATCTCTGAATATATGTACATGTTCCCAGAATCCTCTGGATTCTAAAATGTTCATCTGCAATCCAGATATATATTAGGGAGACCCACTTTCCACTGAGTCCCTTTAGTCAAACCTTATTTTTTAATACTTTGGAAAGAACATATCTAGCCATTGTACATATGGTTTATTTTCTGCTCTCCATGTAGTTGATTATGTTTTGCTGGTATTTTTTTCCTTGAAATTCTTTTTTAAAATTCTTAATTTCTATTCTCTTGCTTACTTATTTATTTTTGGACTAACAGAAGTATTTAGTATATACAGGAGTCATAGTTAGTGGTAGAACTCAGGGATAGATGAATCCTATCACTGAGGCTTCTAGTTACCTCCTAAGAAGTAGACATGGTGAAGTGACTTGTTCTGTGTAACATGACTAAATCCCAGAGGCTCACATGGCTCAGTATTGCATTATGTCAATACTGCATCAAGGTAAGAGCAGTCTAACTTCAGAAGACTTGAAGAATAATCTTTGCTTACTTTTTTTCTTTTTTAAGATTTCATTTATTCACTTTAGAGAGGAGAGAGAAAGGGAGGAGGGGCAGGAAACATGAACTCCCATATGTGACTTGACCAGGAAAACCAGGGCTTTGAACCAGTGACCTCAGAACTCCATGTCAATGCTCCATCCACTGCGCCACCACAGGTCAGGCTCTTTGCTTACTTTTTAAGTCATAATTTTCTTGGGAAAGGTACTTTAAGTATTTTATGCAGCAGTAAGTCTTCCATCATGGTTTTCAGTTCATGGCAGCTGCTGAAAATTTCTTCCCTCTTTTCTTGGTAATTGTTGCTGCATGGTCCCCAGTCCTTTTGCCTGGCTTCTCCTCCACTGTGACCTCACACCCCTGTCCTTATTAAGCCCCTAGAAATAGCTCCCCTGGAAAGTTGAAAGAGTGAGTCTTTACCAGTTCCCCCATACCATGGTGCAGATCTGTCCCCCCAACCCTGTCCCCAGGCTGTCTGCCCAGGTGATTAGAAGTAGCTCTGCCTCCACCTCTCCCCCAAAATGCACGTTCACATTTGGGACTGGAAACCACCTATGGGAAGGGAAGTGGGTAGGGCCCTTGTTTCTCTTGTACCCACTTGTTGAAATAGCAGTTAAAGATTGTTTTGGGGGGAGATAGTGGGGAGGCCAAGAAGAACTGTACTAGAAGCCTGGACTCGGGGAAGGTGGTGCAGCATATAGAGGTTAAGAGCGAAGGTTCCAGAGTCAGTTGATTGTATTTGTTCTCCATTTATCAGCTGTGTGACTTTTGCAAAGATTCACCTCTTTAAGCACCAGATTTCTCTTTGGAACAAGTCTGATAAGAGGATGTCTCTTGTAGGGGCACCTCAGCTGTCACAGAGCAGAGGGTCCTGTCTTCTAACTTGCTTGCTCCTGAGTATTCGCAGAGCCTTGCTCTCTGGGAAATGCTTCAAGGGTTCCCTTCCTTGGGAGCTAGGGGCCTGGACAGCTAGATGTCACCTAGTTTGATGGGCTGCAAAGAGGCCAATCACCCAAGGAGTTTCCATTCTTTCCTGCTTCCCTGTTCAGGCCTGATGGGAGTGGGTTTATTATTCCCGACTCCTAGAAATAACAGGTGGGCTGCAGTGTAAGTGGTCTGCCATTTGCCTTATTAGTAATTTTATAACATCTCCATGTTTATTCTATTTCTCCTTAGTGCTTATGTAGATTATTAAAAATTATATCATTGGTATCCTTGAAGAAATGGAGAAATAATGCATAAGGCATTGTTTTGCAGCCAGTTTAGGAGGGTGACAATCTCAAGGAATAGAGAACGCAGTGGTGGCAGTGGAGAGAAAAGGGCAGCATGCTGAGATATTGGAGCCTCCTTCAGAAAAAGGACTTTGAGATGCCTCAAAGTCTGAGGATGAGAGGGAGAAGGACCCCAGATGGCAAGTGTGGCCAAGCTGTAGAACTTTCAGAGTGCAGAGCAATATGAATGCAGGGCCTTCTTTTTAAAAAGAATTTCATGATGGCAACAACAGCGCAAGAATCTGAGCTTGGGGCCCTTGTAGCACAGGGGGTCCTGTGTGACTGCAGAAGTTGTGCAGCTATAAAGCTGGTCTGAAGTTGGCTAAGGTGACTCTCCCTGTGTTCTCACTGTGGTGCTTAACAAACTCCATTTATGGTAGCAGGTTCTGTCTCTAAGCTCCATGAGGATGGCACAAGCAGGAATGTGCTGGAAAGGAAGCTACTGGTGTGGAGGGAGGAAGGGAGTCATATGTTGGTTACGTGACCTTGCCACCATCCCGCTACTTGAGCTCTGGCAGTAGTGAGGTGGTGGTCCTCTGACATGGAGTGAGACTTGTTTGATCTCCCAGGACTTGAGTTTACTTAAGCAACAGAGAGACAGAGGTACAGGCAGGGACAGACAGATAGTAAGAAAGATGGAAAGCATCAACTCATGGTTGTGGCACCTTAGTTGTTCATTGATTGCTTTCTCATATGTGCCTTGACCAGGGGGCTACAGCAGACCAAGTGACCCCTTGCTCAAGCTAGCAACCTTATACTCAAGCCAATGACCTTTTGGGTTCAAGCCAGCGACCTTGGGATCATGTCTATGATTGTGTACTCAACCCGGGCAACCTTGGGGTTTTTAAACTGGGTCCTCAGCATCCCAGGTGGATGTTCTATTTACTGTCTCATTGCCTAGTCAGGCCCAGCAAACATTTTAATCAGAAGTTCTATAAAAGGATACTGACTTCTAAGGCTGAAGTGAAGATAAAAAATCCAGAGAGAACAAAAATGCATCTTTGTTTTTTTGAAAGCAGAAAGATAAAATTCAGGTGAAAGAAAGGAAGACAGGGTTGATAATCAGGATTTGATTCTCAATGGAACATTTGTAAATATCATAAAAGCAGATGTCTTCCAGGGCAACAAGCTGTTGTTGAAGGATGGGGTGTTAGTGCTGTCTGGTTAACAAGATTTAACCTGAGAAAGTTTATTTTTCTGATGATCACTGAAGAAAATGCTGTTGTTCTGGCTTCATTAACCCAGTAGGGTGCAGTCTGAAAGATAATTTACTTTTTCTTCTAGAGGTTGTTTCATCTATGTTAGAAAAAAATATATTAGACATTTATATTCTTATAATCCCAATGTAGCTGGGTGTAACAAAGGAAATATCTAATGCAAGGATTCTTCAAGTTACTAGGAAAGAAGGTTTTCTGGGTTAAGCTATCTCAATACACGAGTTTCCATTAAGTCTGATTTTGTTTTTCTGTCTTGGACTTTTGCCTGTGAAGTGCTTAAATCTGCTGAGCGCAATGATGAACAAAAAGTATCTTGAATGCTGGCTGTTAAGGGATCATACAACTTAGTTTTCTTCTGAGTCTACATTTGTTGGAATATGCAATTCACCTTGTCCTCTAACATTTCCTAAAATAACTCTGAAGAATGCAGCTAATGCAAATATTGTTAATTTGAGTGCTCCATTGGTGACCCATCTTTCCTACTTGAAGATGGTGATGGGAAATCAGATTTTTAAATATTGGTTAATGGAAACTTTTTATACTAAGAAAGCACGCACTCAGAACGTCTCATGGGAGGCATCACAGCAGAGCGCCCGAGGAGGCTGTGAGGCTCAGTCTTCCCACCCAGGATGGCTCCAGCCTGCTGGTCTCCTTGCTGCCTCTGCTCCTGAGTTGCCTGGAACAAGGACTGGTCCATTTCCCTGCAGGGACTGAGTGGCCCAGGGCCTCCTCTGCAGACCAGGCTGCTGCCTTCAGCTGGGATGATGAGGTTCGAAGCCTTCCACTGCAGATTCCAACCATCCTTTCTAAATGACTTTAGTGATTCTTCTCAAAATAAAGCAGAGGGACCCGACCAAAGGTCAACATTTATGAAAAGTACAGGGCAGCAGCTAAGTGTAAAAACGTGGTTATTTATCTTTGTTAGTTATAGCCTGCACATCAGCAGAGTGAGGGAGAACCTTGCCACACTGGGGGGTGGGGGTCTAAGCCTCCACATGCTTTCTAAGTCACTGGCTCCTGAATGCTAGTCCAAGGGCAATGCCACTCAGCTCCAGCAGAGCCACGTGGGAAGCTTTAAAAAATTCAGATTCCTAGGTGCAGCTCTGGTGATGCTAATGCATTAGGTCAGAGGTGAAACCAGGATGCCATCTACATTTTTATTTTAATTTTTTAATTTTTATTTTATCGAGAGAGGAAGGATGAGAGAGACAGAAACATTGATCTGTTCCTGTATGTGCCCTGACCAGGGATCAAACCAGCAACCTCTGAGCTTCAAGACAACCCTCTAACTGACTGAGCTCTCCTGCCAGGGCACCATCTGCATTTTTAAAGGGCTCCTCTGCTAAGTCTGACACACAAACCAAGTTTAGGAACTGCTAGAAAGACTTTTGAGGCATATGTCATGTTAAAATATAACTGACTTTTTAAAGTGAAAGTACATTTTTATTATGAAATGTTACATTCTTATGTAAAGACTTCAAAAAAATCTAGAAAACCATAAATATGAAACTAAATATCATTGGAAAATTTTTTATACTCAGAGGTAAATACTGTAAAGATTTTGGAGAAATTGTTTTTCAAAGAACTTGACATGAAAATATATGTGTGTATAATTTAAAATACATGTTTTTTTAGATAATCATTTAAAAAGAAATATTTCAGATTATGACTGAAATGATAGAACTGAGTTTCTTCTCTGATGTAAAAGGATGCTTGCAGGTGGATAGGAGTGACTGTAACCAACTAGGTTAGAATAAAATTGGATGAGGACAAGCCCAGTCATGGGCACTGCCAGGAGGCCTTCTGGTGATTGTGGATGATACTGAAGAGAAAGAAAGAACATAGAGGAAGTATCAGAAATACAGAGAGATTAAATCTGTAGAGCAATACTGCCTTCTGTCTGATGGTCTGAGCAAGTCCTTCCCAGGGTCACTGTGAGCCTGGAGTTCAGGCATCATGTTGTAATGAGAAACAGAAATGAGCACTTTCTGTATTGAAGGAGGAGGCTCCATTTTCCTGGACCATGGGAAGGTGCTGGGAGACCATGAGAAAATCTGCCTATTAGTATTGATGGACCGGCTTCATTTGGCTTCACCAAGAGGTGGCGATAAACTGAATGTGTCTGTTGTCCAGGAAAACAAATTTTGTAGAGGATACCAGAATTGTAAATGCAGAACATGTGCATCAGAGGCAAAATGCGCTCATTTTAAGTAAACAGGGCTTTTGGTGTTTGGCCCATTTTCTAGCTGGCTTTGGCATTTTTTCTTTTACAGTAATGAAGTTAGGACTTAACAAGGTAGAACTATGGTAGTTGAAACCTTGAATTGTGTGGCAGAAATATTTTCTTTGCTTTATTTAACATCTATAAGATCTGTTATGGAAAGGGTAAGGTGATTGGAATTAATCTCAGCCGCATATAAATCAGGTTGTAGATCAAAGAAGGTAGAACCCATGGACTGGGTTGACTGCTGCACTACCTTTAGGCTGTCCCCTGCCTCATTAAGAGTGCTGAGCATCCTGAAATAGGGAAGCAGGTTAACAACTGAGCTCCATGGGCAGTAATGCAGCTCTAAATGTTGCTCTTACCATTACAATTTTTGTTGTCTTCACAACTATCTTTGGGGTTCAGTAGTTGGTTATTGAGCTGAGCAATTTACATATATTGTCCAAGTCCTCCTAAGAATTCAATGAGGATGGTCTTATTATATTATAAATGAGAAACTCAGGATTAGTGAGGTTAATTTTACTTGGTGTTGTTGTGAGTCAGGGGTACAGAGAGAGAGATCAGCAGACGAAATCATCGAGGACTAGCAAAGAACCACTGCTTGCTCAGGCAAATGGCCCCGAGTTCACGCTGTGTCCTAATTTTATTCACAAGACTTCAAAAAGCTTGTTTACTGAGAAATTGGCATAACATCAAGTGTAACTATTACTTAAAGATACATGGAGTGCACCTGCAAGATAGCTTAGTAACAACATAATATCAAAAGGCATTAATTGCTATTGCTTCTATGGATCCCATAACATTCCTCTCCTTATCTTAAAGGATAACCTTGGAAAGTACAGAAATCTTATGAGAATGTTTTACTGAGAAAAAGCCCAGCAACTGCCTTCAGTCACATAGACCTGTTTCAGTGACCCGACTTCAAGTCACAAAACAATTTTCTTGGCAAAAAGTCTTTTCTTGTTGGCTGTGTTCCCATCCAAGGCCATGCAATGGGTTATTCCACTACATTTCCCCTGTTTTGTTTATGCTGAATGTTATGAAGCACCACAGAAAACACAGCCTTCTGTCATTTATTCCTATTTCTCTTGCTTTAATTGGTCAACAGACTACATATAAAAGAAAACATAGAATGAATATTATTATAAACAGTCTTACAGTGGATCCCCAAAATCCTTTAATATATTCAATAGGATTTAATTGTGATAAATTATCCATTAATCCCTTCAATATAGGTTGACCTGTCAGAATTTCTAATTTTCTTTGAAAAGCTTCCTGAATATGTCTTTGTAATTTAATGATTTCTTTAGTTACATTATAATGATTTAACAAATGTTTTTTTTAGCATTTTCCTTATGGAAATAAGTACAATTTTAAGAAATAGGGGTAACACAAAAAGTAGTTATATTCTAATTACATCTGAGCTTAATTTATCTTTGCAGGCTAACAATTTGATCTCTTAACATAATTATAGTCTGTTCTAAATTATTAATTTTAGTATTAATGTTACTATTTATACATTATTGAGAAGTCCACAGTTGTTCAGAATCTTCATGCCATTTTTGCAGAAAGTCCACAGTCTATATTTTGATATAATGTAACTCAAGATACAGCAGCCACGGTGGTTACAACTATTAGTCCCATAATAATGGTCCAACTAGTCTCTCGGTTCACTTCAAGGACTTAATAAGATGTTGTAACAGCATCATGGAAGGGGAACCCTGCCACATCTGATGTACCTGTACTGGAATCTAGACTCCTGATCAGGTTCTTAAAATGTAAAGATTTTGACTATTTTATTAGAAAGAATAGAAGAGTTAATACATGTATAAAAAGTACACTTATTGCAAGTTATTGAATAATTTTCAGCTGTCTATTTGGTTTCACCTATAACAAACATATAAAGCAATCTAACACAAGCAGATATAAAATGTGTTTCATTCTTCTTAAAGATTAACATAATATGATTAGAAGAACAATTTCTCCAGATTTTTTCTTTCTACACTGAGATTGTTTAAATGCCATGACTACTTTCCACAAATGATGTTGTATAGGACCAAATTTTATATGAGGAGCTTGAGGTGACATCCCTCCTCTATGCTATATGATAGTATGATTACTTTGATCACCAGCTGTAATTAAACCATTGTTCTTATTCCACCTTAAATCAGCACCCTGCCATTTAACTTGGGCAGAGTTATGAGGGCTTTAATCTATAACATTTTATGTACAGATGTATTATTTTTAAATCTATATCCTTGTAACAAATGTATTTTTTTCATCTCCTTTACTGTTATCTTTGACAATAGAGAGCCAAGCTTGAGCTTCTATGTTTAAGCAATGTGGTTCATGTCCTATACATATAGGTAATTCCTCAACTCCTGTTGTATGGTTTCCTAATTTTACACCTTCTTTCGAAGGTGCTAAGGGACTCTATCATTAAAAGGTCATAGAAGCTAATTAGAGTCATTAACAAAAATAGGAAAGGCACTATTTTCCTAATGAACAGCTCTACTTAATGGAGGATTAGGAACATATGCCTAATAACTAAAATTTTCAGCTCTACTTACCGGAATTGTTATCAAAGCAATCATGCTAAAAACAGGTTAGTAGCATTTTTTTCTAGTAGTTTGTAGCATATTTTTACCATTTAAGATCAGCTTTTTAAGTTGAACCCAACTTGGTATTTTAGCCTTTTCAATACCAAGCAGCAGTACCTTTAAGATTCTTCTTTTGAAATTCATTTCTTCCATCTCAGAAATGGGTGGATATGGAAAGAATCTATTGTTCTTATTCATGTTGTTAGTTTAATTCTGCAAGCAGGACTCCAAAGGACTTCACCGGATTCTACAATGACACAAGCAAACCCTCTTCCCCAATGTTGCACTACACTAGATACCTACTGATCCAACTCACTTTTATAATGCACAGGTTGATTAATCTTAGAACTGTTATTTTTTGTCCAATGTCTGTCTGCAACAAATTATCTTCTCCTGTATTTAAGAAATTTAAAGTAAATAAAGCTTTGTGTAACATAATTCTAGGAAATAATCTCCTTTCTTCTCCCCCCTTTTGTTTAAGTAACACATTTTTTAGAGTGCAATTACTGCATTCAATAATCGCTTGTTCTTGTGGATTATATGGAATTTTAGTAGTATGCTTAATATTCTAAAATGCTAAGAATTGTTGAAATTGAGTAGATGTATAGGCAGGACTATTGTCAGTTTTATTTGCTTTAGGAATGCCTATAACATTAAAAGCTTCAATAAGATGTTGAATAACACAATTAGCCTTTTCTCTACGTAAAGGTGTGGCCTATCAAAAGGAAGAATAAATATTAATAAAACTGTACATAAGATAGTTTTTTAAAAGAAGAAATATGAGTAATATCTATTTTGCTACAGGTTATTACTGTGTTGCCCTCTAGGATTCATTCCTCTCGGTAATGGAGGAGCATTTATAATACTATACTGAGGACAGTTTCTAACAATATTGTGAGCTTCTCACCAGGTTATTTTAAATTTTTGCATTAAATCTTTTTATTGTATGAGTCTTTGTATAAAACTTAGTAGCTATATTTATTGATCTAATGAGTAATTGATCAACTTCATTATCTGTAGTAGACATAGGTCCTGGTAAAGCTGTATAAGAATGGATGTGAGTTATATAGATAGGCAAATTTTATTCCTACAATAAAAGTTGTAACTCTTGAAACAATTTGTGCAATCTAGAACTATTATTTGAAATATAAAGTTTCTATAAGTTTAATTGTATGTTCTACATATTGTGAAACAGTAACAATGTTAATAGGACAGGATGTTTGAATTTTGTCTTTAGCTACAATCAAACTACACTAATTTAAGGTTTCAGAAGCATTTTTAAGGATGACTGAAAGTTCAGCATTATTTTTATAAGCTATTAATATGTCACTTATATAATGGATTATGAAAGATTGAGGATATTTTTAACAATTTTTTTCTAAAGGTTGATTTACATAATGTTGATACAATGCCTGACTATTCAACATTGCTTATTTAAGTAATATAAACTTAGTAAAAATAAATAGTTGTGCTTATTTTTATAGACACAACAGCTAGCATTGCTAGAAACAGAGTCAATGATGTTTTTTGAAATCTTAATCTTAATTAAAACATTTTTTGCCTCCTAGGTAAGTTTACTTAATTGTCAATTTTTTCTTTTTTATATTTCCAACTTATGCCAAGGCTTCAATTTTCTGTAAGGTATCTACTAGTCCCGTATTTGTAGAAATAAGAGCAAATCCTCACCCCTACCTTTTGTCTACGTTGCTGTTGTAAATTAGCAAAGTGTCCATTTAAAAAGTTCATCTGGTGTAATATTAATAAGAGGGTTAGCATTAGCATTTTGATTAGCTTGAATACAAGCTTGATTTTCTATTTTATTTTTTTAAATAATTTTATTTTTTAATGGGGTGACATCAATAAATCAGGATACATATATACAAAGATAACATGTCCAAGTTATCTTGTCGTTCAATTATGTTTCATACCCATCACCCAAAGTCAAATTTTCCTCTGTCACCTTCTATCTAGTTTTCTTTGTGCTCCTCCCCCTCCCCTTTTCTGTCTCCCTCTCCACCCTCCCCCCAAAACCACCACACTCTTATCAATGTCTCTTAGTCTCACTTTTATGTCCCATCTACGTATGGAATAATGCAGTTCCTGGTTTTTTCTGATTTACTTATTTCACTTCATATAATGTAATCAAGATCACACCATTTTGCTGTAAATACTCCAATGTCATCATTTCTTATGGCTGAGTAGTATTCCATAGTGTATATGTGCCATATCTTCTTTATCCAGTAGTCTATTGATGGGCTTTTTTGTTGTTTCCATGTCCTGGCCACTATGAACAATGTTGCAATGAACATGGGCCTGCAAGTGTCTTTACGTATCAATGTTTCTGAGCTTTTGGGGTATATACCCAGTAGAGGGATTGCTGGGTCATAAGGTAGTTCTATTTTAAGTTTTTTGAGGAATCACCATACTTTCTTCCAAAGTGGTTGTACTATATTACAATCCCACCAACAGTGAATGAGGGTTCATTTTTCTCCACAGCCTCTCCAACATTTGCTATTACTTGTCTTGTTAATAATAGCTAATCTAACAGGTGTGAGGTGGTATCTCATTGCAGTTTTGATTTGCATTTCTCTAATAACTAAAGAAGATGGACATCTTTTCATATATCTGTTGGCCATTTGTATTTCTTCCTGAAAGAAGTGTCTGTTCATGTCCTCTTCCCATTTTTTTTATTGGATTGTTTGTTTGTTTGTTGTTGAGTTTTATGAGTTCTTTGTATATTTTGGATATTAGGCCCTTGTCTGAGCTGTTGTCTGAAAATATTATTTCCAATTTAGTTGGCTTTCTGTTTATTTTGTTATCAGTTTCTCTTGCTGAGCAAAAACTTCTTAGTCTGATATAGTCCCATTCATTAATTTTTGCCTTCACTTCCCTTGCCTTTGGAGTCAAATTCATAAAATGCTCTTTAAAATCCAGGTCCATGAATTTAGTACATATGTCTTCTTCTATGTACTTTATTGTTTCAGGTCTTATGTTTAGATCTTTGATCCATTTTGAGTTAATTCTAATACAAGCTGTAGTCCAGTTTCATACTTTTGCATGTGGCTTTCCAGTTTTCCCAGCACCATTTATTGAAGAGGCTTTCTTTTCTCCATTGTGTGTTGTTGGCCCCTTTATCAAAAATTATTTGACTATATGTATGTGGTTTTACTTCTGGGTTTTCTATTCTGTTCCATTGGTCTGAGTGTCTATTTTTCTGCCAATACCATGCTGTTTTGATTGTAGTGGCCCTATAATATAGTTTGAAGTCAGGTATTGTAATTCCCCCAGCTTCATTCTTTTTCTTTAGGATTGCTTTGGTTATTCGGGGTTTTTTATACTTCAATATAAATCTGATGCTTTTTTGCTCCATTTCTTTAAAAAATGTCATTGGAATTTTGAGGGGAATTGCATTAAATTTGTATATTACTTTGGGTAATATGGCCATCTTGATTATATTTATTATTCCTAAAAAGAACAAGAAATATTCTTCCATCTCATTATATCTTTTTTGATTTCCTTTAACAATAGTTTATAGTTTTCATTATATAAGTCCTTTACATTCTTTGTTATGTTTATTCCTAAGTATTTTATTTTTTTTTTGTTGCAATCCTGAAGGGGATTATTCTTTTGAATTTGTTCTCAAATGTTTTATTGTTGGCATATAGAAAGGTTATTGACTTCTGTATGTTAATTTTGTATCTTGCGACCTTACTGTATTGGCTTATTGTTTCTAGTAGTCTTTTTGTGGATTCTTTGGGGCTTTCGATGAATAGGATTATATCATCTGCAAAAAGTGATACCTTAATTTCTTCTTTTCTAATATGGATGCCTTTTATTTCTTTGTCTTGTCTTATTGCTCTGGCTAGAACCTCTAGTACCACATTAAATAAGAGTGGAGAGAGTGGACAACCCTGCCTTGTTCCTGATTTAAGGGGAAAAGACTTCAGTTTTGTGCCATTTAATATGATGTTAGCTGATGGTTTATCATATATGGTCTTTATCAGGTTGAAATATTTTCCTTCTATACCCATTTCGTTGAGAGTCTTAAACGTAAAATTGTGTTGTATTTTATCGAAAGCCTTTTCTGCGTCTATTGATAAGATCACATGGTTTTTGTTCTTTGTTTTGTTGATATGATGTATTATGTTAACCGTTTTACGTATGTTGAACCATCCTTGAGATTCTGGGATGAATCCCACTTGATCATGATGTATTATCTTTTTAATATGTTGTTGTATTCAATTTGCTAGTATTTTGTTTAGTATTTTAGCATCTGTATTCATTAGAGATATTGGTCTGTAGTTTTCTTTTTTTGTGCCATCCTTGCCTGGTTTTGGTATGAGGGTTATGTTGGCCTCATAAAATATGTTTGGATGTATTGCTTCCTCTTCAATTTTTTGGAAGACCTTCAGTAGAATTGGAACCAAGTGTTCTTTGAATGTTTAATAAAATTTGCTGGTATAACCAGCAGGTCCTGGACTTTTATTTTGGGGGAGGTTTTTAATGTTTTTTTTTATTTCTTCTTTACTAATATGTCTGTTTATGCTTTCTGCTTCTTCATGACTCAGTCTAGGAAGGTTGTATTGTTCTAGGAATTTATCCATTTCTTCTAGGCTGTTGAATTTAGTGGCATAAAGTTTTTTATAGTATTCTACAATAATTCTTTGTATATCTATGGTGTCTGTGGTGATTTCTCCTCTTTCATTTTGGATTTTGTTTATATGAGTTCTTTCTCTTCTTCCCTTGGTAAGTCTTGCCAAGGGTTTGTCAATTTTGTTGATCTTTTCAAAGAACCAGCTCCTTGTTCTATTAATTTTTTCTATTGTTTTTCTCTTCTCTATTTTGTGTATTTCTGCTCTAATTTTTATTATCTCCTTTCTTCAGCTGGTTTTGGGTTGTCTTTGTTCTTTTTCTAGTTCCTTAAGGTGTGAAGTTAAGTGGTTCACTTGGGCTCTCTCTTGTCTGTTCATATATGCCTGAAGTGATATGAACTTACCTCTTATCACTGCTTTTGCTGCATCCCATAGATTCTGATATGTTGTATTATCATTTTCATTTGTCTGTATATATCTTTTTATCTCTGCACTTATTTCTTCTTTGACCCATTCATTTTTTAAAAGTATGTTGTTTAGTTTTCACATTTTTGTGGGATTTTTTTTCTCTTTTTTGCAGTTGAATTCTAGTTTCAAGGCTTTATAATCAGAAAATATGATTGGTTCGACTTCGATTTTTCTGAATTTGCTGATGTTGTTTTTGTGGCCCAACATATGGTCAATTCTTGAGAATGATCCATGTACACTGGAGAAAAATGTATACTCAGTCACTTTGGGATGAAATGTCTTGTAGATGTTTATCATATCCAGTTTTTCTAGTGTTTTGTTTAAGGCCATTATATCTTTATTGATTCTTTGTTTGGATGACCAATCTAGAGCCATCAGCGGTGTATTGAGGTCTCCAAGTATGATTGTACTTTTGTCTGTTTTTGTTTCAAGATCAATAAGTAGCTGTCTTATATATTTTGGTGCTCCTTGGTTTGGTGCATATATATTAAAATTGTTATGTCTTCTTGATTCAGTGTCCCCTTAGCCATTATGAAATGGCCATTTTTGTCTCTGAGTAATTTTGCTGTCTTGTAGTCAGCATTTTCAGATATAAGTATTATTACACCTGCTTTTTTTTGGAGGTTATTTGCTTGGAGTATTGTTTTCCAGCCTTTCACTTTGAATTTGTTTTTATCCTTGTTACTTAGATTATTTTTTTGTAGGCAGCATACGTTTGGATTTTCTTTTTTAATCCATTCTGCTACTCTGTGCCTTTTTATTGGTGAGTTTAATCCATTTATATTTAGTGTAATTATTGACACTTGTGTGTTTCCTATTGCCATTTTATTTATTTATTTATTTATTTATTTATTTATTTATTTATTTATTTATTTATGTATGTATTTTTCTGAAGCTGGAAATGGGGAGAGACAGTCCGACAGACTCCCGCATGCACCTGATGGGAATCCACATGGCACACCCACCATGGGGCGATGGTCTGCCCAACAGCGGGCAATGCCCTGCCCCTCCAGGGTGTCACTCTGTTGCAACCAGAGCCTCTCAAGTGCCTGGGGCTGAGGCCAAGGAGCCATCCCCAGCGCCCGGGCCACCTTTGTTCCAATGAAGCCTTGCTGCGGGAGGGGAAGAGAGAGACAGTGATGAAGGAGAGGGGGAGGGGTGGAGAAGCCGATGGGCGCTTCTTCTGTGTGCCCTGGCCGAGAATCGAACCCAGGACTTCCGCACGCACGCCAGGTTGACTCTCTACTACTGAGCCAACCGGCCAGGGCCCCTAATGCCATTTTATAGATTGCTTTCTGTTAGTTTTTTGTCTTGTTTGATCCTTCTCTTTTGTTTTTCTATCTTTTGTTTATATTTGGTTGTTTTTCATACATCTTTCCTCTGTTGCTATCTTTTTTAAATCAGGTATTTCTGTGGTGGTTTTTTCAATGTGGTTACCTTTAAGTAATGAAAAGAGTTCCTACCAGTTCATTGTAGTGAACTATTTTGTGAGTACTTTTGCACTCCATCGTCCTTTGCTACTGTTAATCTCCATCTTCTCCCCCCATTCTTTTTGTTGTTGTCAGAGTTTAAATTTGGTTTTATTGTGTTCTTCTTGGAGCTTTTACTTGTGGCTTTGTTTGTTTGTTTTTTTCTTTGTATCTGATTGGAGAACCCCCTTTAGTAATTTCTGGAGTGGGGGTTTCTGATGATAAATTTCCTCATCTTTTCTGTATTTGTGAATATTTTTATTTCTCCTTCATATTTGAAAGATAGCTTTGATGGGTATAGTATTAATGGCTGAAAGTTCCTCTCTTTCAGGACTTTAAATATTCGGGTCCACTCTCTTCTAGCTTGTAGAGTATCTGTTGAAAAATCAGATGATAATCTAATGGGCCTTCCTTTATATGTTGTATTCTTCTTTTCCGTGGCTGCCTTGAGAATTTTTTCTTTGCTGTTGGTTTGTGCCAATTTCATTATGATGTGCCTTAGAGTAGGTTTGTTGGGGTTAAGAAAACTCAAAGTTCTGTTTGCTTCTTGAATTTGAGGCTTTAGTTCTTTCCACAGGCTTGGGAAGTTCTCATCTATTATTTGTTTCAGTATGTTCTTCATTTCATTGTCTCTCTCTTCTCCCTCTGATATACCTATTATTCTTATGTTATTCTTTTTGATGGAGTCAGATAATTCCTGTAGGGCTGTCTCATTTTTTTAAATTTTTGAGTATCTTTTTTCTTCTCTCTGTTGTGCCTCAAGTTGCTTGTCTTGTATTTCACTAATCCTACTTTCTATCTGGCCTGTTTTATTAGGTAAGCTTTTTACCTCATTTTTCAGCTCATGAATTGAGTTTTTCATCTGTTTTATTTGTTTTTATAGTTTCAATTTCCTTGGAAATATATTCTTTGTGTTCATTGAGTTGTTTTCTGAGGTCCCTAAATTGCCTTTCTGTGTTTTCTTGTATATATCTGAGTATTTTTAGGATTTCTATTTTGAATTATCTGTCGTTTAACTCCAACATTTCCAATATATTATTTTTTTTCTCCATAGATTTTTCCTCATCTATCTGTATTACCTCTCTTTCTTTTGTATCCATAATATTCGATTTTCTCTTCCTTAATGGCATCTGAGGGTGGTTTTGTTGATTGTATTAATGAGATTTAATAAAGAATGAAAAGTTAAAATAATAAATCAAAAAGGGTTGTTTTTTTCAAAAAACTAATAATTAAATAAAAATAAAATAAAAATTAAAAAAAGAAAATTATTCCCCCCCTCCTTTTTTCCTCTCTTCTCCTCTCCCCTCTTTCTTGAGAAAATCTTGTGGTGAACTGTGAATTATATTGTACTAAATAGAACAAACAATGTCTGTAATGGAAGGCCTGAATTGGGGAGAAGTAATAAAGTGGCAAAATGGGGGGTACGGACCCACAGAAAGCAAATAAGAAAAAGATTTGGGTCAAGAATAAAATGATTTGCTTTTTGGTGTTGGTTGATTAAGAGTTATGATGAGAGGAATAAGAGGGAAACACGAAAATGGGGGCCAAATTAAAAAGTTACTATTGTATTTAGTGGAACAAGAACTAGATAAAATGGAGAGCCAGGGATGGGAGCACTGTTAGTGAGTTAAAAAGGTGAAGTAAAAAACACCCAAAATGCCACAAACATAAGTTTGAGTCCCAGATAAGATAATTTGTTCGTTATTGAGGTTTGAATGAGAGGAGACATAAAAAAGAAAGGAAGAAACTAATATAGAAGGAGAAAAGAAAGAGAGAGAAAAAAAGAGGGAACCACTAAAAGAAGACGAAAAAAATGAGGAGAGAGAGTTAAGGCTTTTGGAGTGCAACCCTCATAGATAGAAAGAAAGAGGAAAGAAAAGATTTTAATGGGAGATGTAACACTTATGGGTAGTGTAGTTCAAGGAGAGGAGAGAGTAAGACCAGCAGAGAGTTAAACAAACAAACTGGAGGAGGAAACAAAAAATCAAGAATGAAAATAAGAGAAAGGAACAAATATAATAAAATGGGATAGGTTATAAAGTCTGCAGATTATTCTTGATTTTGAGAGGTTATCTTCTTGCTTTTTCTTTTCTCTCCCTCTTCCTGGTTGGTGACTCTGTACCCTGGGTTCTGCCCCTTTGGTACGCTCAGGTAGAGGTTTTCAGTTGATAAGTCTCTATGGCGATGTCATGTATTGTGCTTCAGTCTTGTTGGCAGTAGAGGCTCATTAGCATTTATAGGCTCCAACAGGGAGAGAGTCTGTGTTCCTGGAGCCTCTCTCTTAGTATTTCCTTCCTCAATTAGTAGCCTGATAATCCAGGTATGTGGTTGCTGCTACCTCTGCCTGGATAGTAAGAGGCTCAAAGTGCTGGCAACTCCCAACTCTATTCTCACTCAGCACAGGGCTCTGGGTAAGGCTCAGTCAGTCAGAGCTGGTAGCATAATCAGGCAGGGCTTCCATCTACTCAAAGACCTCTGGCTCTGCCACTCTGTCCGGTAACAGAGGTGGGTGCCCACTCCCGGGGCACTTGAAGGAAACTCTCACTATCTGTGCACAGACCAGCATATCAGGCTGGCAGTCTCACACTCTGAGTGAAACCCCTGCCTGCATGGAAAAGTTCCAACCTTGGAATTGGCTCTCCCTCCCTCCCTGTGCGTGGCTTTTTTAGGGTGCTGTGTCGGCCCAGAGATTCTGCTTTTGGCCCACACAAAGGTCCCTGACTCTGTTCCTCTGTGGGATAACATGGGCGCCCACTGCTGAAGCACTGGAAGGAATCTCTTGCCCACTCTCCTTGTGTGCCAACCCAGATATCAGGCCGGACACCTGACACTTTGAGTGAAACTTCCACCCGCACGGAAAAGTTCCAGCATTGGAATTGGCTCTCGCTCCCTCCCCATGTGTGGCTTTTTCAGGGTGCTGGGGTGGCCCAAAATTTCACTTTTGGCCCACACAAAGGCCTCTGACTCTGCCCCTCTGTGAGATAACACAGGTGCGCACTGCTGAGGCGCTCGGAGAAATCTCTTCCCCACTCTCCGTGTGCTCTGACCAGGAGATCAGGCTGGCCGCCTCACAGTTTGAGTGAAACCCCCAACCACACGGAACAGTTCCAGCGTTGGAATTGGCTCTCACTCACTCCTCATGCGTGGCTTTTTCAGGGCGCTTGAGCGGCTCGGAGATTTCACTTTTGGCCCACACAAAGGCCTCTGACTCTGCCTCTCTGTGGGATAACACAGGCACCCACTCCTGGGGCTTTGGAAGGAATCTCTCGCCTACTATCTGCACATGCCGAACAGGATATCAGAGAAAATGACTGCCCCGCATGTCTTTCTTTGTCTGGGTTTGGCAGAGTGTTAGCTTGTATTGCCTGGGTTGTCACAGGCACAGTTTTTCCTCAGCTTGGATCTCCATGCCAAAGCTTGGTTCAGCTGTTTGTGCCGCGGCCTGGATCTATTCACCCCCTTTGCCTGCATTAGTTTCTATATTTTCAGTTCCCAGTAAAAGCTGTCCTGTTTATGTTAATGAGGAAGGTGCAACATTTCTTACTCCCTATTTCCTTTGGGGTTTGATTATATATTTAGCCAATTTTTCACTCAACCAAACTTTGGGTGTATTGCAAAACATCTGGAGGCTCCAAGGATAGGTTTTTCTGTTTCTGGTAAAAGATTTGGTTGAGTTTTGGGGGAGATTTATTGGTATTGCTTCCTCCCGTGCCATTACTCTGACGTCATCTCCCCCAAGCTTGATTTTCCTAAGTTATAAATTGTAACTTTTTCTTTTGAAAGAACAGTTCAAGCTAACATTTCTAAATTTTTTGAAATAAAACATTCAGAGTCTATGAAGGAGGATAGTAGTTCCTTCATATAAAGACAATTAGTTTTATACTGGGAGCAAGCTGTTTTTAACTCTTTAAGAGCTTTGACAGAAATTTGGTCATAGTGAGTATAAAAAACTCCTTGTCAGAAAGTTTAGACTGTAATTTAAAAAGTTGCTCTTTTAATTATTTATAAGATAAATGTTTTTTTTTTATCAGAGGCCAAATGACCCTTGTTATTTTCCTATTGTAAAAGAAATTTTAGAGCTTTGTTAGGGACTTCTTCTAAGCCATGCAGCTTAGTGACTACTGCCTAAGTGGGCTAAAAAGAAAACTAATGTTGCTTAGTAATAAGAGATGTATTAGCTTCTATATCTAAAATTCTTTTGTATTGTTAAGTCTATTATAGGGCATCAGAGGAACTAAATTCCCACTTTCCTCAGTGCCTCCTTTTTCAGGATGTTGCCTTAAACAAGCAGCCAACTGTCTGAAGCAGCTTGAGATAAATTCTTAAAATGAGTTAACTTTATTTAATTCCTTAGTTTTACAAATTTGAGCATATTTTACACATAAACAAGATAATTTTCAAAACAGAAACACAAGTATAACATATAACTTTAATCCTAATACTTGAATTCTTATTTGATTTCAAACTTTGAATATCTTATAATGTATTAACCAAATTAGCAAGTCTTAAGGATCCATATTCTATTCAATTTAAATTTAAATGAGTGCTCCTTATAATTTCTCATTTTAAAGCAAAAAAATATATGGATGAGACTATTTTCAATATAAAAGCCAGCATTTTTAATCTTTGTATGTAAACAATTCAGGCCTTAAAAATCACATTTTAGACAACATCAAACAAACACTAAACAGAAATTAGAATCAGACAAACCAGACTAGACAAACCAAAAAGAAACCTGGGATTTCAGAGCACAGTCAGACTAGAAAGATGCCTGCCTGATTTTAATCAGGGCATTTTCTGACAGAGGGACTGATGATGGATGAGACTAAACAAAATTTTCCCAAGAAAATTCTCTTGGCAGCTGCTGGGATATTTTCTATAGTCAGATCCACCACATGTCCCCCGCCTCAGTTTCCAGGCAAAGAATAAGAAAGAAACAAAATGATAGTTCAGAGGATTGTAGCTAAAACACCAAAGAAAATTAGTATTTATTTATTTTATTATTACAAAGACTAGAGAATTCTAACGACTTCATGATTCTTCTATATGTCCTCATTCTAATTGAATTTGTACCAACTGATGTAAAGCTGCAAGCTTTTCTTTCTTGTCTCCATCTCCAGTGATTTGCATCCAGGCTTTAAGACAAGCGATCTAATCTGAGCTATAACAGCATTGGTATAATCAGTTTGTTGTCCCACAGCTGCATAAGTGCCAATGCCAATGAGCATTTCAAAAGTAGCTCCTGGGGGATTATTTCTGGTGTTCATGCGAGATATTTGAAGAGCCTCCTCTCTCCACCAAGATTTGAATTGTAAATATTGTCCTGGTTCCAAAACTGTACTAGCAAGTAAATCCCAATCCAAAGGAATGATTAAATAATTATTACAATAGGAAGAGATAAGACCTTGAACATATGAGGACTGAGGTCCATACATAGCAACAGATTGTTTGACTAGCTTTAAGAAAGTAAATTCAAATTGGTCAAATTGGATATTATGCCCTCCCCTAGGATCTGGAGCATTAAGAGGAAAAGGCTGTCAAATAATTGGAAAAATAGGTGCAGAAAAGTTACTAGAATTAGATTCTAAATCATCATGATGCATAAGCACCTGCTGCATTTCAGAGATTTTTAGGGAGTTGAAAAATTCTTCCCCTGCCAGTACCAGTTAATTTTTTACCTTGAATTGGAGGAGCTGTAGGCTCACATATATCTTGCTTTTGAACAGGATAAGCAGTATACTGATTTCCATTCTCTTGTTGGTCAGTGTAAATTGTAGTTTACTTAATAAATGTTTTAGACAGGCAACATCATCCATAGGGGCTCCCTCCTTTTTGAAGAAAGAGGGATGAAAGCCTTTGGATTGCTAAATTTCATTAACATTATCAGTAACTTCAGAAGCAGAGACAGTATTGTCCAAGTCATTATTCTGTTCATTCTGTGCTGAATCAAATTCTTCAGGCACATTAAAAATAACCTCAGTCAAGTCTTTAACAGAATTTCCATCTGATTGTAAATAAGATTATAAGCAACCCACATTTCAGCATCAAGTGGATCTCAGTGCTGATGAACACAGCGTAAAGATTTTTTTACTTGTTGCCAAACATTCAAATTCAATTGATTACAATGTTCAGGAGTATACCAATAACAGTGTTTCTGAATAGCATTTAAAAGACATAACAAAACCTTGTCTTTTATCTGAATCCCAGACCCCTTGAAAAGGGATTTTAAAACTTGTACATAATTGTCCTGTAATGAATGGGTATTTCCCATGACTTTGCCAGTTACCCGAAAGTTTCGCATACACAGCGCGTCCAACTTACCCTTTCGGGGTTTCATTTGTTCCCAATCTCTTCTTAAGGCCCCACGGTAGGCGCCAAATGTTGTTGTGAGTCAGGGGCACAGAGAGAGAGATCAGCAGACAAAATCATCAAGGACTAGCAAAGGACCACTGCTCACTCATACAAATGGCCCCGAGTTCACGCTGTGTCCTAATTTTATTCACAAGACTTCAAAAAGCTTGTTTACTGAGAAATTGGCATAACATCAAGTGTAACTTTTACTTAATGATACATGGAGTGCATCTGCAAGATAGCTTAGTAAAAACATAATATCAGAAGGCATTAATTGCTGTTGCTTCTATGGATCCCATAACATTCCTCTCCTTATCTTAAGGGATAACCTTGGAAAGTACAGAAATCTTATGAGAATGTTTTACTGAGAAAAAGCCCAGAAACTGCCTTCAGTCACATAGACCTGTTTCAGTGACCTGCCTTCGTCACAAAACAATGTTCTTGGCAAAAATTCTTTTCTTGTTGGCTGTGTTCCCATCCAAGGCCATGCAATGGGTTATTCCACTACAACTTGGAATTTTTTTTCTACAATAATGATTTAGAAGATCATATATGAATATAAAGTGGAGTCAGGTTTTTTTGTTTTTTTTGTATTTTTACTAGAACTGTCACTTTAATAGAAATGTTATTTAATGAAATATTATAAACAAGCTCCTGTTCTGTGTAAGGACAAAAAATACAAAACCTAAAAATACACTACACTTATCTGCAACTTGCTAGTAGCACATTCAGAGAGTATCGGAGAGTATCATTTACTAGTAGCACATTTAGAGGATAAAATTGTGTCCCATTTACATTTTGAAAGTTATCTCAAATATTTTATCAATATCCATTTTTTGTTACCTGTACTTTAGTGTTGTATTCAAAACATTGACGAATGTCAGAAATGTTTTTCTCTGATTTCTTCTAAAAGTATTATAGTTTTAGTTCTATCATTCTCGTTTATCTATTTTGAGTTAATTTTTGTATATGATATAAGGTAAAGGTCTAATTTATTTTATCTTTTTACATGTGGATATTCAGTTTTCTCAGCATTATATTAAAAAACAACTTGATTTCACTAATAATGGTCTTTGCACCCTTAATAAGTCAGTTGCCAATATATATGTCTATGTTTGGGTTCTCTACTTGATTCCATCTATATATATCTGTTCTCATGCTAGTACCACTCTCTTTTAATTATTGCAGTTTTGTAGTAAGTCTGAAAACAAGTGTATGTCTACAAACTTTGTTGTTGTTTTTTAATTTCAAAATTGTTTTGGCTATTCAGGGGTCCCTGGAAATTCCATATGAATTTAAGGATAGATTTTTCTATTTACACAAAAATGATGCAATTTTGATAGAAAGTATATTAACTCTGTAGATCATTTAAGGTAGTATTGCCATTTTAAGAATATTATGTTTTCTAATCCATGAATATGAGATGTCTTTCTGTTCATATATGTTTTCTTTAATATATTAAGAAATGTGTATGTTAGTGATTTTTAAAAATCTTTTTGTTCTCAGACTCTCTTAAAAATTTTTTTTAAATTTATTGTGCTGACATGGTTTCAAGTATCCCACTCAGTATAACAACATTCTCAATTCTCTACATCATCCCTCCCAACCCCCCATGCAGAGTCTTTTTTCTTTCTTATTTATTCCCCTTTGCTCCCTCCCCTACCTCTACCTCCCCTTTCCCTCTGGGACTTGCTACCCTATTATCTGTATCTATGTCTTATGTATATTTATATATTGGAGCCAGGTTTTAATTTGTTTCCCAAATTGATAACACTTCTGATGTCTTGAGGGATTCTGAAAATCCAGAATGAAAGCATACACTTGGCCAACTAGGATAAAGCCATACTCAAGCTTACCTGGAAAATGAAGTATGTGCTAGTTGTTTCTTCCTTTAGCATCTCTGACCCTTATTATGAAAAAGGTACTCTGATAGTCCATTGTGGAAACTGTCTTTCTACCCACTCCCAGTCCATGCATCTCAAAGGAAGTGGGCACCATACTTGATTTTAAAAATGGAGCAGAGGGCCTAGGCATCGGCCAAAGAACAAATCCTATTCTCCTTGCCAAAGTGGTTGAATTAGAGATGGACATCTGACCCAGGTCAGGCCAATTAGAGTTAATGAGACTCAGTTCTGGGACACTGGCTTGTGCATTTATTTAAACACTCTTTTCAACTAAACTTGAAAGGATGTAGGCTGGAAATGCTGCAATCTCTTGCAGTCCCAAGGTAAAAGCCTATTTGAAGATAGAATCAAGGCTGAAAAAGGAAGAAAGATGAAAGAAAATTGGTCCTGTTCACATGATTTAAACCTGCTCAAAATGTACCTGAAATCAGTGTGCTAACTTTCCAGTTGTCTGGGATTGGTGATTCTTTACTTGGAAGAATAGGTCTAATACACATTGTTGAGGTAGTGGGTTGAGGACCTGTCCCAACTATCCCTCTGCAGTTCTCCCAAGCTCTGTCCCTTCTCTGAGTAGCTTCTCTTTATTCTTTTGTCCCTTTTCAGCTTCTCAGGCAAAGACCTAAAAAGACTTTGTCCATTGTTCTTACTGTGCATCTGTTTTTTTCTCTCCCTCATTTTTCTTTTCAGTAGACAGGTTTCAGTGGAGGCCTTAACTGTCCTTAGAAATGTGTCCTACCTACACTTGTGCAGGTTTCTGTTCAACTTTGGTGGGTAAAATTTCTCCTAAGCAAATAAATTTGAGCAATGTGACTTAGGGAAGGGGTCCCTTTTATTATCAGTGTGATACTGTGATTTATAAGAAGTACAATTTTGGTTATTCAGGTCACCAAAATATATTTGTTATAAATATTTGATTTTCACACACACTTCCTGTCTCATAGCTCCCAGAACACTTAATGTTCTGAGCCTTAAAGAATGGTGTCTCTCAGTATGTTATGGAGAAGAATTCTGGAAAGTACCTAACAACGGGGGCTGGTTACCAACAGAACCAATCATATGATTGAAACAGAGGAAACTCCTCAGTCAGGATGTCAGGTTCCCTTGAAATGTGAAAACAGAACCTGTTAAGTCCAACTAGAGGCTTCAGAAGGGAACATAAGAGTTGATAGGATTAAGGTAATAGTTGGTAGCTGGTTGGTGTGGTAGAAACTGGCATTATGTGAAGTAATTACATTGTCTTACCTGGTTGTATTAAGGGGATAGAAGTTGTGCCTGATTGAGGAACAACTTCTATGTGGTTTTGTAAACAGAAGGTAAGAAAGTCTGCTTTTCAAGTGATATTAATATGCTATGCTACGTGAGAACCAGCAAGATTGAGTTTGCACAGTGTAATATAGAAGCTGAGTGCTGGTGGGGACAGATGCTCTGTGCCTTAGCACTTGCTGGAGCATAGACTGATGACTATGGCAAGAGTCTGTGAATGCCTGTCAGTGACGAATACAGGAATTGTAGATGAGAAAATTGAAACATCTCGTTGGGATGGAGTGTCCAAAAGAGTTCAGTAAGAAAATGGAAATGGTTTATGAGGTACCTCAATGTTTGGGAAATGCAGTGTGGACATAGAAAAGAGACAGGGAGCCCCAGTCCTGGGACTGACTCTGGAGCTGTGTGTGGAGATGCTGGATTCTACTGTCACTGGGCAGTGCCCTATCAACCACTCTCGACTGACCAACAAAGATGTTTGGTGTGTGAATGGCAGGTGCAAAGTGAATGGAGAATGCTGTTTAATAGAGAATACTTCTCTATTAAAACTGATTGATAGAAATACTGATTAATGAAGGTAAAACTGGTTAGCTCATTTGAGTTGAAATGAATGCTGCAATTATAGCATTGATGGAAGAACTGACAGCTGTAAAAGAACCTCAGATTGAGTTTTTACAAGCCTGTGGGCAGTGGCTAGTGGCCTGACTATATGGTCCATATGGCTATGATACTTTGGAAGCCTGCCCTGCTAAATGGATGCCCATAGGGTATCCGGCCCTATTGAAGTTTGAGAGGTGCATTGAAGTAGGATGGATTGATGCCATGAGAACTTCCATCCAGGTTTGGAAGGTGGTTGGAATTGACCAGTATATATCTTAGTGTGCTCCCTTGAAGTGTCTATCCTGGTCAATGGAACAAGTGGTGGTGGGGACACTGCAGCAGTGCAGCAATGATCTGACTGAAGAGAGTCCTCTACTCTCCCTAGAGGCACATTTCAATAAGTGTTCTGTTGGCCTGACCTGTGGTGGCGCAGTGGATAAAGCGTTGACCAGGAAATGCTGAGGTTGCCAGTTTGAAACCCTGGGTTTGCCTGGTCAAGGCACATATGGGAGTTGATGCTTCCAGCTCCTCCCCACCTTCTCTCTCTCTGTCTTTCCCTCCTCTCTCTCTCCCTCTCTGTCCTTCTCTCTCCTCTCTAAAATGAATAAATAAAATTAAAAAAAAATAAAAAAATAATAAGTGTTCTGTCTGCCAGCAGAAGAGACAGAGATGGCAGATAAGTGTGTGGCAAACTCCCTGGTGGGAAGACCCTGAACATAGCCGGCAGGTCAGGCTGATGCTCGTAGCTATAGGTGGTCACAATTGGGAATTTGCAGTTATGGACCCTCTCAGAACCTGGTGTGGGCTTAGCTAACCTGATGGTAGATAGAAAGGCTCAGACAATTGTAAAAGAATGTGAAGATACTGCACCGAAGTGGAAGGCTGAGATTCATTTATTTACAACAAGAAACACTTGCTATAGCCTATAATGTCTGACAATGAGCAGAGAACATGCTGTCAGTAGATAAGTGGCAGGGGAGGTCAGATTCTCTGTGCCTCAGTATTTTGTGGAACATAGATGGGGACTATGGCAAGACTCTATGAGTGGCCCTCAGTAATGACTACTGGGACTTGAAAGAGAGAACTGAAACATCCAACACAGGATGAGAGTGCCCAGAAGTTTTTATTAAGAAAACAGAAATGGCGTAAATGGGAGAGTGGTCCTGGGAAATGTAGGAGGACATACAGCAGAGGCAGAGACTTTTCTCTAGGATGGACTGTCAAGAGTGGGAGGAGATACTGGATTCTATTGTCATTGGGCAGTGTGCTTTAACCACTCTCCACAAAGAGTTTGGTTTATGGATGATAGCCCTAAAGTGAATGGAGAATATTCAGTTTCAGAAGCTGCATTAACATGACAACTGTACCTCACGTATGTCTGATGGTGAGCACAGAAACCTTCTGCAAGTGCTTGTGTGATAGAGAGTGGGAGTGGCCAATGAAAACATTGGTTGTCTATAATAGGGAAGAGAAAGGCTACAGGACTGGCTACATGCTTTCATGAGTGTGTGCTCACACTCAACAGACACATGGGTGAGGTAAAGGAGTGTTCCCTGATGTAGTTTGTTTCTCTGGTGCATCTGGGGAAGATGGCTGGTGGGGATGATAGTGGTATACTTTTTCCATCATGTCACCTTAATTTTTTCTTGAGTTTACTTGATACATTGGTCACAGTAAATCTGCTCTTCAAGCAATAGTTCTTTGTCATTCTAAAAGGGAACCAGTCAGATTGCCTGAGCACACACAGTGCCCTATAGAAGCTGAGTGCTGGTGTGGACAGATTCTCAGTGACAATGTCCTTTGTGAGTAACATACTTGGGACTATGACAAGAGCCTCTGAGTGCCTCTTAGTGTCGACCCCGTCATTGTATGAGAGAACTGAAATGTCTAATAAGGATTAGAATGCCCAGAAGATTTTCACTATAAAACAGAAATGGCTAATGTGGGACCGTGGTGCCTAGTAATGTGAAAGAAGGCATATAGGAGTGGCAGGGAGCCTCTTCTGCCAGGAGTGGCTTAGAAACTGCATTAGGAGATTCTGGATTCTACCGACATTGGACAGTGCCCTGTGAACCACTCTTGGCTGACCAACAAAGTATGTTTTGGTTTGTGAATGACAGCTCCTAGTTGAATGGACAAAATCGTGTTTGGGCAGCTGGGGTAGAAAGACCAATAGATAGAAAGGCTAGGATTGAATAAATTAATAAATGATCAGCTCATTGGAGCTGAATTTCAGACTTTTATTGTAACAGTGATGGAAAAATTGAACAGTATAATAAGCCCCTATGTGTGGCATGTATGGACCAAAGGCCAGTGTTCAGTGTCCTGAGTATGTGCTCCCTGTGCTACATGGTGCATGGAAAGCTGCCCTACTAAAAAGATGTGACGGGGGTTCTGGTTCTGTTGAAGTAGTAAGACCTGTTGATGCCATGAGAAACTTACTGCAGGTTTGAAAGGATGTTGGAGCAGACAAGCTGGTAACCCAGTGTGCTCCATGATGTGTCCACCTGAGTCAGTGAGACAAGTGGCTGTGGGAACTTTGCCTCAGTGCACTGATGAGCTGACTGAAGAGAGTCCTGTAGCATCACCAGAGGCACAAATTTTTAATAAAAAGGGTATTTTTATCTCCAGTAGAAGAGCAAAGACTGCAGATGGGCGTGTGGCAGATTACCTGCTGGGAAGACCTGGAAACTTGCCGGCCAGTGACACTGATGCTCATAGCCCAGAGCAGCCAAAAACATCGGTGTGGATAGGAATGGATCCTTTCAAGGCTAGCCTGGGCTTTACTAACTCTATGTAGGATGGCAATCTCAAAGACTTACCAAAGACCTAAAGAGTGGATGCTCCATTGTGAATGGCTGAGCATCATTTATTCAGACCAAGGTTCCCACAGCACCGCATATATGTCTAACGATGAGCATGGAGACCTGCTGTCAGACTTAGTGCGATAAAGAATTGTAGTGGGCAATGGAAACATTGGTTGTCTAAAATGAGAAGTAGGGGAAGAATGGCTTGAAGGGCTGGCATACATGCTTTCAGGAGTGTGTGCTCACACTAAACAGGAACATGGGTGGGGTAAAAGAGTGGTCCCTGATGTAGTTCTGTTTCTCTGGTGCTATGATTTTGTTTATATTATGTATTATTTAAAATTGAACTCAATCTGAGAAAGATGGCTGGTGGGAATGATAATTGTATAGTAGTTTCTCCATCATGTCACCTCAAATTTTTACTTTAGTCTGCTGATGCATTGATCACAGTAGCAGGAATGTGACTACGGGGAGTATAAATGGGTCCAACTGAAGCAAGAAACTAACTGGTTCTTAACTTCTATGCCACTTTTCCTGAGGGCCTGAATGGATGGAAGGTTCTTTCACCCTGTTTCACAGAATGGAATTAACAGTGAGTTAGTCATGCTGCTGGGTGGGAAAGGTAGCTCCTGAATCCGGCACATGTGTAATCACACCCTGTGTGAGCAGAAATGAACTGAGGGGGAGTCCCTTGCTGCTCTAGTATTGCAGCCAGCATCTAGCTCAGCACAGTCGTGAACCTGCTGTTCCTTCCAAAGGGTAAATGACTTGTATATAAATAGTTACAATGTTCCCTTTTTAAAAAATATGGATAAAGGAATTAACACATGGGTTAATGAATGAGAGAAATGCAATGTTTCATTAATATTTCAAAGAAATTTAGAGCAAGAGAAAAAAAATTGTCTCTTAGCCTGAATAAACCAGGTCCCTGACAGAGGGAAGCCAGGTAGGCTTGAAAAGCTGGCTTACATGCTTTCAGGAGTGTGTGCTCACACTCAACAGGAACTGATGACATCATTATTTTCTCACATGAGAAGGTAAAAAACAAGCCAGCACAGATGAGTGGCATTTTCCTGGAAGAAGGAATTGGAAAGTTACTCTCTGGATCTTAATCGTGTGTCAGTGCCTCTTCATTTTTATGACAGATATTCCCTAAGGGGTCTATGTTGGAAGCCATGGGGTAGATTGTGAGTATAAGAAATAGTATTTGGTCTTAGGAGTTTCCCAGTTGTTGAATGTGAAAAATGCTTTCTTGTGATGTTGAAGTGACCTGAGGGACATCCAAAAGGTTGATGACTGCTTGTCAATGGAACTATTCAAGGAAGTAGAGGGTTAGCACAGAGGACACTTGATGCATAACATAGGATTTCCATGAATGAAGAAACCTCAGCTCTTAAAATCTGACAAAGGTTATAGTCAGCAAAAATAAGAGTTGATGGAATTCATGTAAAAGGATATAGAAAAATTGTTATATTTGAAACAGTCATTATGTGAAATGGTTGTATGTGTTTTACCTGATTAAGTGTGTAGAAACTAATTCTAAATGGGGCACATGTCTCTATATTATTTATTAAAACAAGAACACATGTAAATCCGCCCATCAAGTGATAGCATTTGGTCATACTAAAAGAGAAACAGTCAGATTGCCTGAGTGCACACAGTGCCATATAGAGGCTGAGTGCTGGTGTGGACACATTCTCCATGCCTTAGTTAATACATTGTGAGGAATAGACTTGGGACTATGAGAAGAGCCTCAAAGTGCTTCTCAGAGCAGATGACTATGCCTTTGTATGATAAAATTGAAGGTTTAATAGGAATAGCAATACCCAGAAGATTTTCATAATAAAATGGCAATAATATATGTGGGACCATGGTGCCTATAGACTGGAGGAAAGTCATAAAGGAGTGCAGTGAGCCTCTTCTGCCAGAAGTGACACAGACACTGTGTAAGGAGTTACTGCATTCTACTGTCATTGAACAGTGCCTGGTGAATCACTCTGAGTTGGACATCAAAGAATTGCTTCACTTGTAGAAGAAAGCTCCCAAGTGAATGGAAAACATCATGTTTGGGCAGCTGGTGTAGGAAGACCAGTATAAAGAAAGACTCAAGTTGAACAAAAAATAATAATAATCTACTCATCAGTCAAATTATGCATTAGTCACAGTAGATACATCCTTCAAGTGATAGTCATTATTCATACTAAAAAAGAACCAGTTGAATGGCCTGAGCAAACACAGTACCAATAGGAGCTGAGTGCTGGTGTGGACAGATTCTCCATGCCTTAGTTCTTTGTGAGGAATAGACTTGGGACTATGACAAGAGTCTCTGAGTGCAGCTCAATGCCAATGACTTTGTGTTTTTATGATGGAACTGAAATTTGTAATTGGTATATGAATGCCCAGAAGATTTTCAATATAAAGTGGAAATTGTTTATGGGAGACCACAATGCTGGGAATGGCAAAGAAGTCATATAGGGGTGGCAGTGAACCTCTTCTGAAAGGAGTGGCTTGGAAACTGTGTAAAAAGGTGCTGGATTCTACTGTCATTGGACGGTGCGCAGTGAACCACTCTCTGCTGACCAAAAAAGGGATGTTTTGCTTTATAGATGGCAGCTCCCAAGTGAATGGACAACATCGTGTTTGGGCAGCTGGTGTAGAAAGACTAATAGATAGAAAGGCTCAGATTGTGTAAATTAATAAACTCTAGCTCATTGGAGCCTAATTTCAGACTGTTGTTGTAACGGTGATGGAACAATTGAACAGTGAAAGAAGTCCCTGTGTTTGGCATATACGGACTGAAGGGCAGAGGACAGTGCCCTGAAATGTGTTTCTTACTTTACATGGTACACGGAAAGCTGTCCTACTAAAGAGATGTATGCTTGGGGTCTGACCCTACTGAAGAAGTAGGACTTGTTGATGCTCATGAGAAACTCATCCAGGTTTGAAAGGATGTTAAGGTTGACAGGCTGGTACCCCGGTGTGCTCTTTGGTGTGTCCACCTTAGTCTGTGAGATAAAAGACTGTGGGAACACAGCTGTAGTGCACTTATTGAAGACAGTCCTCTAGCATTATCAGATACTCAAATTTTCAATGAGAAGTCTTCTGTATGCCAAAAAAAAAGAGCGGAGACTGCAGATGGGTGTTTGGGAGATGCCCTGGTGAGAAGTCCATGAACATATGCGGCAGTTACGACAGATGCTCATAGCCCAAGACATCCAAAAAATCGGACTTGACACCATTGGACCCTGTTGAGACTTGGCGTGGGCTTGGCTAACCCTGTGGTAAATGGCAATCCTAAGAGACTTATCCAATAAGATAAGATATATAAATAGAAGATATGCACCACTGTGAATGGTTGAGCATCATTTATTCAGACCAGAGTTCACATGGGATGACCCATATATCTGATGAGGCACTTACACACCCGCTGCCAGTCACAGTGTAAAACTGAATTAGAGTGAGAAATAAAACATTGGTTGTCTAAAATTTGGGAGAGAATAGCTTCAAATGTGGGCTTACATGCTTTCAGGAGTGTGTGCACACTCAACAGGAACATGGTGGGGAAAAGGACTGATCCCTCATGTAGTTCTGTTTCTCTGAAGTATCTGGAGAATATGACTAGTGGGGGTGATAGTGGTATGCTTTTCCTATCATACCACCTCAGTTTTTAACATGAATCTATTGATGCATTGTTCACAGTACATTCATCCTTCAAGGGATAGTCACTGTTCATACTAAAAAGGAAACATTCGAATGGCCTGAACACACACAGTACCATATAGAAGCTGAGTGCTGCTGTGGACAGATTCTCCATGCCTTAGTCCTTTGTGAGGAAGAGACTTGGGACTATGACAAGAGCCTCTGAGTGCACCTGAATGCCGATGACTTTGTCTTTGTATGATGGAACTGAAATTTGTAATTGGGATACAAATGCCCGAAGATTTTCAATATAAAATGGAAATAGTTTATGGGAAACCACGGTGCCTGGGAATGGCAAAGAAGTCATATAGGGGTGGCAGTGAACCTCTTCTGCCAGGAGTGACTTGGAAACTGCGTAAAAAGTTGATGGATTCTACTGTCATTGGACGGTGCCCTGTGAACCACTCTCTGTTGGCCCACAACGGGCTGTTTCACTTTGTGGATGGCAGCTCCCAAGTGAATGGAAAACATCATGTTTTGGCAGCTGTTCTAGAAAGGGGAATAGATAAGAAAGGCTTGTACTGAATAAATTAATGTATGCTCAGCTCATTGGAGCTGAATTTCAGACTGTTATTGTAACACAGATGGAACAGTTGAACAGTGAACGAAGCCCCTGTTTTTGGCATATATGGACTGAAGGGCAGTGGACAATGCCCTGAAATGTGTTCCTTATTCCACATGGTACATGGAAAGCTGCACTACTAAAGGATTGTGCACTTGGGGTCTGAACCTACTGAAGAAGTAGGACCTATTGTTGTCCATGTGAACCTTACTGAAGGTTTGAAAGATATTGGAGTTGACAAGCTTGTACCCCAGTGAGCTCTATGAAGTGTCCACCTGAGTGTGAGACAAGTGGCTGTGTGGACATGACCACGGGACATTAATGGGCTGACTGAAGAAAGTTTACTCACATCATCAGAGGCACAAATTTTCAATAAGAAGTCTGTCTGTCAGCACAAGAGCAGAAACTGCAGATGGGCATGTGGCCAATGCCCTTGTGGGATGACCTTGAACATTCCAGCTGGTGACAGTAATACTCATAGTCCTGGGTAGCCAAGAATTAGAATTTGATAGGACTGGACACTGTCAAGACTTGGCCTGTGTTTGGCTGACTTTTGGCATATGGCAATTTTCAAAGGCTTATCAAAGTTTAACTAGAAGGTACACACCATTGTGAATGGCTAAGCATCATTTATTCAGAACATTTTCACATGGCACCCCATATTTTTCTGGCAATAAGCACAGACACTTGCTGTCAGGCCTAGTGTGATAAAGATTTGGAGTTGGAAATGAAAACGTTGGTAGTCTAAGTGAGAGAGAGAACATCTTGAAAGGCTGTCTTACATGTTTTCAGGAGTGTGTGCTCAAACTCAACAGAAACATGGGTGGGGTAAAGGAGTGGTTCCTGATGTAGTTCTGTTTCTCTGGTGCATCTGAAGAAGATGGAATTTGGGGATGATGCTGGTATAGTTTCTCCATTATATCCCCTCAACTTTTTACTTTAGTCTGCTAATGCAGTGGTCACAGTATCATGAATGTGACTACATGGAGTATAAACCGGTCCAACTGAAGCAAGGGATTGTAACTGGTTTTAACTACTATGACACTTTTCCTGAGGGCCTGATTGGATGGGAGTTTCTTTGAAACTGTTTGACAAAATGGGATGAAGAGTGAGTTAGTCATACTGCTGAGTGGAAAAGGTAGCTCCTGAATCCTGCACATGTGTAATCTCACTCTATGTGAGCAGAAGTGAACTGAGTGGTGTTATTTGCTGTTCTAGTATTGCTGCCAGCATCTAGCTCAGCAGGTAGTGAACCTGATGTTCCTTCCAAATGGTAAATGACTTCTATATAAATAGTTACTCCATTCCTTTAAAATATATATATATATATTTATATATATATATATATATATATATAAATAAAAGTAATGAAAACATGGGTTATTAGATGAGAGAAATACAATGATTCATTAACACTTCAAAGTGATTTAGAGCAGAAAAATAAAATCTATTAGCCTGAATAATCCAGGTACCCGACAGGGGAAGCCACATAGGACTGATGATATCATTACTTTTCTCACCTGAGAAGGTGAAAAGGAATCCTGCGCACCTGAGTGCAGTCTGCGTTGGAAGCCATGGGGTGGATTGTGAGTATCAGAAATAGTATTTGGTCTGAATATTTTCCCAGGTTTTGATTGTAAAAAATGCTTTCTTGTGAACTTGAAGTGACCTAAGGGACATCAAAAAGGTAATGACAGTTTTTCAATTGAACTATTCAAGGAATTAGAGGGTTATCAGAGAGGACACTTTATGCATGACATAGGATTTCCATAAACGATGAAACCTCAGCTGTTAAAATCTGACAAAGGTCATAGTCAGAAAAAATAAGAGTTGATGGAATTCATGTAAAAGAATATAGAAAAATTGATATATTTGAAACAGTCATTATGTGAAATGGTGGACACATTCTCCATGACTTAGTTAATACATTGTGAGGAATGGACTTGGGACTATGAGAAGAGCCTCAAAGGGCTTCTCAGAGCAGGTGACTGTGCCTCTGTGTGATGGAATTGAATGTTTAATAGGGATAGCAATACTCAGAAGGTTTTCATGATAAAATGGCAATAATTTATGTGGGAGCATGGTGCCTATAGACTGGAGGAAAGTCATATAGAAGTGCAGTGAGCCTCTTCTGAGCCTCTTCTGCCAGAAGTGACACAGACACTGTGTAAGGAAATACTGCATCCTACTGTCATTGGACAGTGCCTGGTGAATCACTCTGAGTTGGACATCAAATAATTGCTTTACTTGTAGATGGAACCTCACAAGTAAATGAAAAATATCATGTTTGGGCAGCTGGTTTAGAAATACCAGTATAAAGAGAGACTCAATTTGAACAAAAACTAATAATAATGTACTCATCAGTCAACTTATGCATTGGTCACAGTAGATACATCCTTCAAGTGATAGTCTTTATTCATACTAAAAAAGAACCAGTTGAATGACCTAAGCACACACAGTACCACTAGGAGCTGAGTGCTGGTGTGGACAGATTCTCCATTCCTTAGTTCTTTGTGAGGAATAGTCCTGGGACTATGACAAGAGTCTCTGAGTGCACCTCAATGCCAAAGACTTTGTGTTTGTATGATGGAACTGAAATTTGTAATTGGGATATGAATGCCCAGAAGATTTTCAATATAAAGTGGAAATTGTTTATGGGAGACCACAATGCTGGGAATGGCAAAGAAGTCAGATAGGGGTGGCAGTGAACCTCTTCTGCCAGGAGTGACTTGGGAACTGCGTAAAAAGGTGCTGGATTCTACTGTCATTGGACGGTGCACAGTGAACCACTCTCTGCTGAACAAAAAAGGGATGTTTTGATTTGTAGATGCCTGCTTCCAAATGAATGGACAACATTGTGTTTGGGCAGCTGCTGTAGAAAGACTAATAGATAGAATGTCTCAGATTGAATAAATTAATAAACTCTCAGCTCATTGAAGCTGAATTTAAGACTGCTGTTGTAACAGTGATGTAACAATTGAATAGTTAAAGAATTCCCTGTGTTTGGCATATACAAACTGAAGGGCAGAAAACAGTGCCCTGAAATGTGTTCCTTACTCTACAAGGTACACAGAAAGCTGTCCTACTAAAGGGATGTATGCTTGTGGTCTGACCCTACTGAAGAAGTAGGACTTGTTGATGCTCATGAGAACCTCATCCAGGTTTGAAAGGATGTTAAGGATGACAGGCTGGTACCCAAGTGTGCTTTTTGGTGTGTCCAACTTAGTCTGTGAGAGAAAAGACTGTGGGAACACAGCTGTAATGCACTCATTGAAGAGAGTCCTCTAGCATTATCAGATACTCAAATTATCAATAAGAAGTTTTCTGTATGCCAAAAAAAGAGCGGAGACTGCAGATGGGTGTTTGGCTGATACACTGGTGAGAAGTCCATGAACATAGCCGGCAGTTGCGACTGATGCTCATAGCCCAGGAAAGCCAATAAATCGGACTTGACACCATTGGATCCTGTTGATACTTGGCCTGGGCTTGGCTAACCCTGTGGTAAATGGCAATCCTCAGAAACTTATCCAAGGCATAAATAGAAGATATGCACCACTGTGAATTGTGCTGCATCGTTTATTCAGACCAGAGTTCACATGGGACCACCTATATATCTGATGAGGCACTTACACACCCGCTGTCAGTCACATTGTGAAAAAGAATTAGAGCGAGAAATAAAACATTTGTTGTCTAAAATTTGGGAGAGTATAGCTTCAAGGGTTGGCTTCCATGCATTCAGTAGTGTGTGCACACTCAACAGGAGCATGGTGGGGAAATGGACTGATCCCTCATGTAGTTCTCTTTCTCTGATGCATCTGGGAAATATGACTGGTGAAGGTGATAGTGGTATTCTTTTCCTAACATATCACCTCAATTTTTAACTTGAGTCTATTGATGCATTGGTCACAGTACATTCGTCCTTCAAGGGATAGTCACTGTTCATACTAAAAAGGAACCAGTCGAATGGCCTGAGCACACTCAGTACCATATAGAAGCTGAGTGCTGCTGTTGACAGATTCTCCATGCCTTAATCCTTTGTGAGGAAGAGACTTGGGACGATGACAAGAGCCTCTGAGTGCACCTGAATGCCGATGACTTTGTCTTTGTATGATGGAACTGAAATTTGTAATTTGGATACAAATACTCAGAAGATTTTCAATATAAAATGGAAATACTTTATGGGAAACCACAGTGCCTGGGAATGGCAAATAAGTCATATAGGGGTGGCAGTGAACCTTTTTTGCCAGGAGTGACTTGGAAACTGCGTAAAAATTTCTTGATTCTACTGTCATTGGACGGTGCCCTGTGAACCACTCTCTGTTGACCAACAACAGGCGGTTTCACTTTGTGGATGGCAGCTCCCAAGTGAATGTACAACATTGTGTTTGGGCAGCTGATGTAGAATTGTCAATATATAGAAAAGCTCAGATTGAATAAATTAATAAATGCTCAGCTCATTGGAGCTGAACTTCAGACTGTTATTGTAACAGTGGTGGAACAGTTGAACAGTGAATGAAGCCCCTGTTTTTGGCATATATGGACTGAAGTGCAGTGGACAGTGCCCTGAAATGTGTACCTTATGCAACATGGTTCATGGAAAGCTGCCCTACTAAAGAAATGTGCACTTGGGGTCTGACCCTACTGAAGAAGTAGGACCTGTTGATGTCCATATGAACCTTACTGCAGGTTTGAAAGATATTGGAGTTGACAAGCTTGTACCCCAGTGAGCTCTATGAAGTGTCCACCTGAGTGTGAGACAAGTGGCTGTGTGGACATGGCCACAGTACATTAATGGACAGACTGAAGAGAGTTACTCGCATCATCAGAGGCACAAATTTTTAAATAGAAGTATGTCTGTCAGCGCAAGAGCAGAGACTGCAGATGGGCATGTGGTCAATGCCCATGTGGGATGACCTTGAAAGTTTTGGCTGGTGACAATGATACTCATAGCCCTGGGTAGCCAAAAATTAGAATTTGATAGGACTGGACACTGTCAAGACTTGGCCTGTGCTTGACTGACTTTTGGCATATGGCAATTTTCAAAGGCTTATCAAAGTTTAACTAGAAGGTACACACCATTGTGAATGGCTAAGCATCATTTATTCAGACAATTTTCACATGGCACCCCCTATTTGTCTGACAAGGAGCACAGACACTTGCTGTCAGGCCTAGTGTGATATAGATTTGGAGTTGGAAATGAAAACATTGGTAGTCTAAGTGAGAGAGAGAACATCTTGAAGGACTAGCTTACATGTTTTCAGGAGTGTGTGCTCACACTCAACAGGAACATGGGTGGGGTAAAGAAGTGGTTCCTGATGTAGTTCTGTTTCTCTGGTGCATCTGAGGAAGATGGCTGGTGGGGATGATGCTGGTATAGTTTCTCCATCATATCCCCTCAACTTTTTACTTTAGTCTGCTGATGAATTGGTCACAGTAGCAGGAATGTGACCACGTGGAGTATAAACAGGTCCACCTGAAGCAAGTGAGTGTAACTGCTTTTAACTTCTATGCCACTTTTCCTGAGGGCCTGATTGGATGGGAATTTCTTTCATCCTGTTTGACAAAATGAGACTAACAGTGAGTTAGTCATATTGCTGGGTGGGAAAGGTAGCTCCTGAATCCTGCACATGTGTATACTCACCCTATGTGAACAGAAGTGAACTGAGGGAGAGTTAATTGCTGCTCTAGTTTTGCTGCCAGGATCTAGCTCAGCAGGTAGTGAACCTGATGTTCCTTTCAAAGGGTAAAGGACATGTATATAAATACTTAATTCATTCTTTAAAATATAGATAAAAAGGAATATAAACATGGGTTTTTCAATGAAAGAAATACAATGTTTCATTAACATTTCAAAGTGATTTAGAGCAGAATAATAAAATCTATTAGCCTGAATATACCGGGTACACGACAGGGGGAAGCCACGTAGGACTGATGACATCATTACTTTTCTCATCTGAGAAGGTGAAAAGGAAGCCTGCACACCTGAGTGGCATCTGCGTTGGAAGCCATGGGGTGGAATGTGAGTATAAGAAATAGTATTATGTCTGAAAATTTTACCAATTTTGATTGTGAAAAATGCTTTCTTGTGACCTTGAAGTGACCTGAGTGATATCCAAAAGGTTGATGACTGCTTGTCAATGGAACTATTCAAGGAATTAGAGAGTTAGCACAGAGGACACTTGATGCATGACATAGGATTCCCATGAATGATGAAACCTCAGGTCTTAAAATCTGACAAAGGTTATAGTCAGGAAAAATAAGAGTTGATGGAAATCATGTAAAGGGATATATAAAAATGGTTATATTTGAAACAGTCATTATGTGAAATGGTCGTATGTGTTTTACCTGATTACATGTGTAGAAACTAATTCTAAATGGGGCACATGTCTCTACATTATTTACTAAAACAAGAACACGTGTAATTCCGCCCATCAAGTGATAGCATTTGGTCATACTAAAAAAGAACCAATCAGATTGCCTGAGTGCACACAGTGCCATATAGAGGCTGAGTGCTGGTGTGGACACATTCTCCATGCCTTAGTTAATACATTGTGAGGAATAGACTTGGGACTATGAGAAGAGCTTCAAAGTGCTTCTCAGAGCAGATGACTGTGCCTATGTATGATGGAATTGAAGGTTTAATAGGGATAGCAAAACCCAGAAGATTTTCATGATAAAATGGCAATAATTTATGTGGGACCATGGTGCCTATAGACTGGAGAAAAGTCATATAGGAGTGCAGTGAGCCTCTTCTGCCAGAAGTGACACAGACACTTTGTAAGGCGTTACTGCCTTCTACTGTCATAGGACAGTGCCTGGTGAATCACTCTGAGTTGGACATCAAATAATTGCTTCACTTGTAGATGGAAGCTCCCAAGTGAATGGAAAACATCATGTTTGGGCAGCTGGTTTAGGAAGACCAGTATAAAGAAAGACTTAAGTTGAACAAAAAAAAATAATAATCTACTCATCAGTCAACTTATGCATTGGTCACAGTAGATACATCCTTCAAGTGAAAGTCACTATTCATACTAAAAAAGAATCAGTTGAATAGCCTGAGCACACACAGTACATTTGGGAGCTGAGTGCTGGTGTGGACAGATTCTCCATGCCTTAGTTCTTTGTGAGGAATAGACTTGGGACTATGACAAGTGTCTCTGAGTGCAGCTCAATGCCAATGACTTTGTGTTTTTATGATTGAACTGAAGTTTGTAATTGGGATAAGAATGCCCAGAAGATTTTCAATATAAAGTGGAAATTGTTTATGGGAGACCACAATGCTGGGAATGGCAAAGAAGTCATATAGGGGTGGCAGTGAACATCTTTTGACAGGAGTGACTTGGGAACTGCTTAAAAAGGTGCTGGATTCTACTGTCATTGGATGGTGTGCAGTGAACCACTCTCTGCTGACCAAAAAAGGGATGTTTTGCTTTGTAGATGGCAGCTCCCAAGTGAATGGACAACATCGTTTTGGGGCAGCTGTTGTAGAAAGACTAATAAATAGAAAGGCTCAGATTGCATAAATTAATAAACTCTCAGCTCATTGGAGCCTAATTTCAGACTGTTGTTGTAACAGTGATGGAACAATTGAACAGTGAAAGAAGTACCTGTGTTTGGCATATACATACTGAAGGGCAGAGGACAGTGCCCTGAAGTGTGTTCCTTACTCTACATGGTACACAGAAAGCTGTCCTACTAAAGGGATGTATGCTTGGGGTCTGACCCTACTGAAATAGTAGGACTTGTTGATGCTCATGAGAACCTCATCCAGGTTTGAAAGGATGTTAAGGTTGACAGGCTGGTACCCCAGTGTGCTCTATGGAGTGTCCACCTTAGTCTGTGAGAGAAAAGACTGTGGGAACACAGCTGTAGTGCACTCATTGAAGACTGTCCTCTAGCATTATCAGATATCAAATTTTCAATAAGTATTCCTCTGTATGCCAAAAAAAAAGCAGAGACTGCAGATGGGTGTTTGGCAGATGCTCTGGTGAGAAGTCTGTGAATATAGGCAGCAGTTGCGACTGACGCTCATAGCCCAGGACAGCCAAAAAATCGGACTTGACACCATTGGACCCTGTTGAGACTTGGCCTGGGCTTGGCTAACCCTGTGGTAAATGGCAATCCTCAAAGACTTATCCGAGACATAAATAGAAGATATGCACCACTGTGAATGATTGAGCATCATTTTTTCAGACCAGAGTTCACATGGGACCACCTATATATCTGATGAGGCACTTACACATTCGCTGCCAGTCACAGTGCGAAAGTGAATTAAAGCGAAAAATAAAACATTGGTTGTCAAAAATTTGGGAGAGAATAGCTTCAAGGGTGAGCTTACATGCTTTCAGGAGTGTGTGCACACTCAACAGCAACATGGTGGGGAAAAGGACTGATCCCTTGTGTAGTTCTGTTTCTCTGATGCATCTGAAGAATATGACTGGTGGGGGTGATAGTGGTATACTTTTCCTATCATATCACCTCAATTTTTAACATGAGTCTATTGATGTATTGTTCACAGTACATTCATTTTTCAAGGGATAGTCACTGTTCATACTAAAAAGGAACCATTAGAATGGCCTTAGCACACGGAATACCATATAGAAGCTGAGTGCTGCTGTGGACAGATTCTCCATGCCTTATGCCTTTGTGAGGAATAGACTTGGGACTATGACAAAAGCCTCTGAGTGCACCTGAATTCCGATGACTTTGTTTTTGTATGATGGAACTGAAATGTGTAATTGGGATACAAATGCCCAGAAGATTTTCAATATAAAATGGAAATAGTTTATGGGAAACCACTGTGCCTGGGAATGGCAAATAAGTCATATAGGGGTGGCAGTGAACCTTTTTTGCCAGGAGTGACTTGGAAACTGCGTAAAAATTTCTTGATTCTACTGTCATTGGACGGTGCCTTGTGAACCACTCTCTGTTGACCAAAAACGGGCTGTTTCAATTTGTGGATGGCAGCTCCCAAGTGAATGGACAACATCGTGTTTGGGCAGCTGGTGTAGAAAGGTGAATATATAGAAAAGCTCGGATTGAATAAATTAATAAATGCTCAGCTCATTGGAACTGAACTTCAGACTGTTATTTTAACAGTGGTGGAACAGGTGAACACAAAAGAAGACCCTGTGTTTGGTATATATGGTCTAAAGGGCAGTGGACAGTGCCCTAAAATGTGTTCCTTATGCCACATGGTTCATGGAAAGCTGCCCTACTAAAGGAATGTGCATTTGGGGTCTGACCCTACTGAAGAAGTAGGACCTGTTGATGTCCATGTGAATCTTACTGCAGGTATGAAAGATATTGGACTTGACAAGCTTGTACCCCAGTGAGCTCTATGAAGTGTCCACCTGAGTGTGAGACAAGTGGCTGTGTGGACATGGCCACAATACATTAATGGACTGACTGATGGGAGTTTACTCGCATCATCAGAGGCACAAATTTTTAATAAGAAGTCTGTCTGTCAGCACAAGAGCAGAAACTGCAGATGGGCATGTGGCCAATGTTTTTGTGGGATGACCTTGAATATTACGGCTGTTGACAATGAATCTCATAGCCCTGGGTAGCCAAAAATTAGAATTTGATAAAACTGGACACTGTCAGGACTTGGCCTGTGCTTGACTGACTTTTGGCATATGGCAATTTTCAAAGGCTTATCAAAGTTTAACTAGAAGGTACACACCATTGTGAATGGCTAAGCATCATTTATTCAGACAATTTTCACATGGCACCTCCTATTTGTCTGACAATGAGCACAGACACTTGCTGTCAGGCCTAGTGTGATATAGATTTGGAGTTGGAAATGAAAACATTGGTAGTCTAAGTGAGAGAGAGAACATCTTGAAGGACTAGCTTACATGTTTTCAGGAGTGTGTGCTCACATTCAACAGGAACATGGGTGGGGTAAAGAAGTGGTTCCTGATGTAGTTCTGTTTCTCTGGTGCATCTGAGGAAGATGGCTGGTGGGGATGATGCTGGTATAGTTTCTCCATCATATCCCCTCAACTTTTTACTTTAGTCTGCTGATGCATTGGTCACAGTAGCAGGAATGTGACCATTTGTAATATAAACGGGTCCAACTGAAGCAAGAGACTGTAACTGGTTTTAACTTCTATGTCACTTTTCCTGAGGGCCTGATTGGATGTAAATTTCTTTCATCCTGTTTGACAAAATGGGACTAACAGTGAGTTAGTCATATTGCTGGGTGGGAAAGGTAGCTCCTGAATCCTGCACATGTGTAATCTCACCCTATGTGAGCAGAAGTGAAATGAGGGGGAGTTACTTGCTGCTCTTGTATTGCTGCCAGCATCTAGCTCAGCAGGTAGTGAACCTGATGTTTCTTCCAAAGGGTAAATGACGTGTATATAAATACTTACTCCATTCCTTTAAAAAAAAAAAAAAAAAAAAAAAAAATATATATATATATATATATATATATATATATATATATATATATATAAAAGGAATGAAAACATGGGTTATTCAATGAGAGAAATACAATGTTTCATTAACATTTCAAAGTGATTTAGAGCAGAAAAATAAAATCTATTAGCCTGAATATACCAGCTACACGACAGGGGGAAGCCACGTAGGACTGATGACATCTTTACTTTTCTCACCTGAGAAGGTGAAAAAGAAGCCTGCACACCTGAGAGGCATCTGCGTTGGAAGCCATGGGGTGGATTGTGAGTATATGAAATAGTATTTTGTTAGAGGATTTTACCAGTTTTTGATTGTGAAAAATGCTTTCTTGTGACCTTGAAGTGACCTGAGTGACATCCAAAATGTTGATGACTGCTTGTCAATGGAACTATTCAAGGAATTAGAGGGTTAGCACAGAGGACACTTGATGCATGACATAGGATTTCCATGAATGATGAAACCTCAGCTGTTAAAATCTGACAAAGTTATAGTCATGGAAAATCAGAGTTGATGAAATTCATGTAAAAGGATATAAAAAATTGTTATATTCGAAACAGTCATTATGTGAAATGGTCGTATGTGTTTTACCTGATTAAGTCTGTAGATACTAATTCTAAATGGGGCACATGTCTCTACATTATTTCCTAAAACAAGAACACATGTAAATCCGTCCATCAAGTGATAGCATTTGGTCATACTAAAAGAGAAACAGTCAGATTGCCTGAGTGCACACAGTGCCATATAGAGGCTGAGTGCTGGTGTGGACACATTCTCCATGCCTTAATTAATACATTGTGAGGAATAGACTTGGGACTATGAGAAGAGCCTCAAAGTGCTTCTCCAAGCAGTTGACTGTGCCTTTGTATTATGGAATTGAATGTTAATAGGGATAGCAATACCCAGAAAATTTTCATGATAAAATGGCAATAATTTATGTGGGACCATGGTGCCTATAGACTGGAGGAAAGTCATATAGGAGTGTAGTGAGCATCTTTTGCCAGAAGTGACACAGACACTGTGTAAGGAGTTACTGCCTACTACTGTCATTGGACAGTGCCTGGTGAATCACTCTGAGTTGGACATCAAAGAATTGCTTCACTTGTAGATGGAAGCTCCCAAGTGAATGGAAAACATCATGTTTGGGCAGCTGGTTTAGGAAGACCAGTATAAAGAAAGACTTAAGTTGAACAAAAAAAATAATAATCTACTCATCAGTCAACTTATGCATTGGTAACAGTAGATACATCCTTCAAGTGATAGTCTTTATTCATACTAAAAAAGAACCAGTTGAATGGCCTGAGCACACACAGTACCATTTAGAAGCTGAGTGCTGGTGTGGACAGATTCTCCATGCCTTAGTTCTTTGTGAGGAATAGACTTGGGACTATGACATGTGTCTCTGAGTGCACCTCAATGTCAATGACTTGGTATTTGTATGATTGAACTGAAATTTGTAATTGGGATATGAATGCCCAGAAGATTTTCAATATAAAGTGAAAATTGTTTATGGGAGACCACAATGCTAGGAATGTCAAAGAAGTCATATAGGGGTGGCAGTGAACCTCTTCTGCCAGGAGTGACTTGGGAACTGCTTAGAGAGATGCTGGATTCTACTGTCATTGGACGGTGCCCTGTGAATCACTCTCTGTTGACCATCAACGGGCTGTTTCACTTTGTGGATGGCAGCTCCCAAATAAATGGACAACATTGTGTTTGGGCAGCTGCTGTAGAAAGGTGAATATACAGAAAAGCTTGGATTGAATAAATTAATAAACTCTCAGCTCATTGGAGCTGAATTTCAGACTGTTGTTGTAAGAGTGATGGAACAATTGAACAGTGAAAGCAGTCCCTGTGTTTGGCATATATGAACTGAAGAGCAGAGAACAGTGCCCTGAAATGTTTTTCTTACTCTACGTGGTACACGGAAAGCTGTCCTACTAAAGGGATGTATGCCTGGGATCTGACCCTACTGAAGAAGTAGGACTTGTTGATGCTCATGAGAACGTCATCCAGGTTTGAAAGGATGTTAAGGTTCACAGCTTGTACCCCAGTGTGCTCTTTGGTGTGTCCACCTTAGTCTGTGAGAAAAAAGACTGTGGGAACACAGCTGTAATGCACTCATTGAAGACAGTCCTCTAGCATTATCAGGTACTCAAATTTTTAATAAGAAGTCTTCTGTATGCCAAAAAAAGAGCAGAGACTGCAGATGGGTGTTTGGCAGATATCCTGGTGAGAAGTCCATGAACATAGGTGGCAGTTGCGACTGACGCTCATAGCCCAGGACAGCCAAAAAATTGGACTTGACACCATTGGATCCTGTTGGGACTTGGCCTGGGCTTGGCTACCCTGTGGTAAATGGCAATCCTCAAAGACTTATCCAAGACATAAATAGAAGATATGCACCACTGTGAATGGTGGTGCATCATTCAGACCAGAGTTCACATGGGACCACCTATATATCTGATAAGGCACCCAGTGTCAGTCACAGTGTGAAAGAGAATTAGAGCAAGAAATAAAACATTGGTTGTCTAAAATTTGGGAGAGAATAGCTTCAAGGGTGGGCTTCCATGCATTCAGTAGTGTGTGCACACTCAACAGGAACATGGTGGGTAAAAAAACTGATCCCCCATGTAGTTCTGTTTCTCTGATGCATTTGGAGAATAATATGACTGGTGGGGGTGATAGTGGTATGCTGGTATGCTTTTCCTAACATATCACCTCAATTTTTATTTTGAGTCTATTAATGCATTGGTCACAGTACATTCGTCCTTCAAGGGATAGTCACTGTTCATACTAAAAAGGAACCAGTCGAGTGGCCTGAGCACACACAGTACCATATAGAAGCTGAGTGCTTCTGTTGATAGGTTCTCCATGCCTTAATTCTTTGTGAGAAAGAGACTTGGGACTATGACAAGAGCCTCTGAGTGCACCTGAATGCCGATGACTTTGTCTTTGTATGATGGAACTAAAATTTGTAATTGGAATACAAATGCCCAGAAGATTTTCAATATAAAAGGGAAATTTTTTATGAAATACCACGGTGCCTGCGCATGGCCAAAAAGTCATATAGAGGTGGCAGTGAACCTCTTCTGCCAGGTGTGACTTGGAAACTGCGTAAAAAGTTGCTGTATTCTACTATCATTGGACGGTACCTATGAAGCACTCTCTGTTGACCAAAAACGGGCTGTTTCACTTTGTGGATGGCAGCTCCCAAGTGAATGAATAACATCGTGTTTGGGCAGCTTGTGTAGAAAGGTGAATATATAGAAAAGCTCGGATTGAATAAATTAATAAACGCTCAGCTCATTGGAGCTGAATTTCAGACTGGTATTGTAACAGTGATGGAACAGTTGAACAGTGAAAGAAGTTCCTGTATTTGGCATATATGGCCTGAAGGACAGTGGACAGTGCCGTGAAATGTGTTACTTACGCCACATGGTACATAGAAAGCTGCCCTACTAAAGGAATGTGCACTTGGTGTCTGACCCTACTGAAGAAGTAGGACCTGCCTGACCTGTTGTGGCGCAGTGGATAAAGCGTTGACCTGGAATGCTGAGGTTGCTGGGTCAAAACCTTCGGCTTGCCTGGTCAAGGCACATATGGGAGTTGAATCTTCCTGCTCCTCCAACCCCCTCTCTCTCTCTCTTAATCTCTTTCTCTCTCCTTTAAAATGAATAAATAAATAAAAATAATTTTTAAAAAGTTGGACCTGTTGATGTCCATGTGAAACTTACTGCAGGTTTGAAAGATATTGCAGTTGACAAGCTTGTACCCCAGTGAGCTCTATGAAGTGTCCACCTGAGTGTGAGACAAGTGGATGTGGACATGACCACAGGACATTAATGGGCTGACTGAAGAGAGTTTACTCGCATCATCAGAGGCACAAATTTTCAATAAGAAGTCTGTCTGTCAGCACAAGAGCAGAGACTGCAGATGGGCATATAGCCAATGCCCTTGTGGGATGACCTTGAACATACCGGCTGGTGACAATGATACTCATAGCCCTGGGTAGCCAAGAATTAGAATTTGATAGGACTGGACACTGTCAAGACTTGGCCTGTGCTTGACTGACTTTTGGCATATGGCAATTTTCAAAGGCTTATCAAAGTTTAACTAGAAGGTACACACCATTGTGAATGGCTAAGCATCATTTATTCAGACATTTTCACATGGCACCCCCTATTTGTCTGACAATGAGCACAGAGACTTGATGTCAGGCTTAGTGTGATAAAGATTTGGAGTTGGAAGTGAAAACATTGGTAGTCTAAGTGAGAGAGAGAACATCTTGAAGGGCTGGCTTACATGTTTTCAGGAGTGTGTGCTCACACTCAACAGAAACATGGGTGGGGTAAAGCAGTGGTTCCTCATGTAGTTCTGTTTCTCTGGTGTATCTGAGGAAGATGGCTGGTGGGGATGATGCTGGTATAGTTTCTCCATCATATCCCCTCAACTTTTTACTTTAGTCTGCTGATGCATTGGTCACAGTAGCAGGAATGTGACCACGTGGAGTATAAATGGGTCCAACTGAAGCAAGAGACTGTAACTGGTTTTATCTTCTATGCCACTTTTCCTGAGGGCCTGATTAGATGGGATTTTCTTTCATTCTGTTTGACAAAATGGGACTAAGAGTGATTTAGTCATATTGCTGGGTGGGAAAGGTAGCTCCTGAATCCTGCACATGTGTAATCTCACCCTATGTGAGCAGAAGTGAACTAAGGGGAATTACTTGCCACTCTAGTATTGCTGCCAGCATCTAGCTCAGCCAGTAGTGAACCTGATGTTCTTTCTAAAGGGTAAATGACTTTTATATAAATAGTTACTCCATTCCTTTAAAATATATATATTTATATATATATATATATATAAATATATATATAAAAAGAATGAAATCATTGGTTATTCAATAAAAGAAATACAATGTTTCTTTAACGTTTCAAAGTGATTTAAAGCAGAAAAATAAAATCTATTAGCCTGAATATACCAGGTACTTGACAGGGGGAAGCCAGGTAAGACTGATGACATCATTACTTTTCTCACCTGAGAAGGATAAAAGGAAACCTGCACACCTGAGTGGGGTCTGCATTGGAAGCCATGGGGTGGATTGTGAGTATAAGAAATAGTATTTTGTCTTAGGATTTTCCCAGTTTTTGAGTGTGAATCATGCTTTCTTGTGACCTTGAAGTGACCTTAGCAATTCTCAAAGTTTAGTGGCTGCTTGTCAATGGAACTATTCAAGAAATTAGGGGATTAGCACAGGGAAACTTGATGCATGATGTAGGATTCCCATGAACAGTAAAAGCTAAACCATTATTTCTGTCAGAGGTTAACTTCTGGTTAGTAAGGGAAAATAAAAGTTGATGGAATTTATGTAAAGGGATGTAGAAAAATATTATGTTTGAAACAATCAATGTGTGAAATGATTGCATCTGCTTTACCTGATTGAATTAAGGGGATAGAAACTGTATCTAAATGGGGCACATGTCTGTACATTAGTTAGTAAAACAAGAATGTATGTAAATCCACCCATCAAGTGATAGTCATTGGTCATATTAAAAGGGAACCAGTCAGATTGCCTGAGTGCACACAGTGCCATATAAAGGCTGAGTGCTGGTGTGGAGAGGTTCTCAGTGACAAAAATCTTTTGTGAGGAATAGACTTGTGACTATGGCAAGAGCCTCTGAATGCCTCTCAGTACCGACGACTTTTTCTTTGTATGAGAGAACTGAAATGTCTAATAGGGATAGCAATGCCCAGAAGATTCTCATGACAAAATGGAAAATGCTTATGTGATACTGTTGTGCCTGGGGACTGCAATGAAGTTTTGTTAAAGTGGCAGGGAGCCTCTTCTGCCAGGAGTGACTTGGAAACTACATAAGGAATTACTGCATTCTACTGTCATTGGACAGTGCCCTGTGAAGCACTCTGAGCTGAACAACAAAGAATTGTTTCATTTGTGGATGGAAGCTCACAATTAAATGGACAACATCATATTTGGGAAGCTGATGCAGAAAGACTAGTATAAAGGAAGACTTGGGTTGAATAAAAAAAGAAATGATCAGCTCATTGGAGCTGAATTTCAGACTGTTACTGTAACAGTGTTGGAACAATTTAACAGTGAAAAAAGCCCCTGTGTTTGATGTATATGGACTGAAGGACTGTGGACAGTGACCAGACTATGTGCTTCATACACTACATGGTTTATGGAAATCTGTCCTACTAACGGGATGTGCACTGGGGGTCCTGTTATATTGACACAGTAGGACATGTTGATGCCCATGATAACTTTACTCCAGTTATGAAAGGTTGTTGTAATTTACAAGCCGGTATCCCAGTGTGCTCCATGAAGTATTCATCTTGGTCTGTGAGACAAGTGGCTCTGGGAACACTGCCTCAGTGCACTGATGAGCTGACTGAAGAGAGTCCTCTTGCATCATCAGAGGCACAAATTTTCAATAAGAAGTCTTCTGTAGACCTGTGGTGGCACAGTGGATAAAGCTTCGACCTGGAAATGCTGAGGTTGCCGGTTTGAAATTCTGGGCTTGCCTGGACAAGGCACATATGGGAGTTGATGCTTCCAGCTCCTCCCCCCTGTCTCTCTCTCTCCTCTCTCTCTCTCTCTCCCCCTCCCTCTTTCCTCTCTAAAATGAATAAATAAAATAAAAAAATAAAAAAAAACTTTAAAAAAGCACCCTTAATTAAAAAAAAATGTCTTCTGTCTGCTATCAGAAGACAGAGAGACTGCAGATTGTTGTGTGGCTGATGCCGTGGTTGGAAGACCCTGAACATTGCAGTCAGGTGAGACTGATGCTCATATCCCTGGGCAGCGAAAAAATTGAACTTGATGGTATTGGCCCCTGTCGAGATTTGACCTGGGCTTCACTTACCCTTGGTAGATGGCAAGACTTATCCAAGATTTAAATAGATGATACACATCACTGTGAATGGCTGAGCATCATTTATTCAGACCAAGGTTCACACGGCTCTGCCTATATGTCTGATGATGAGCACGGAGACCTGCTGTCAGGCCTAGTGTGATAAAGAATTGGAGAGTGAAATGAAAACATCGGTTGTCTAAAATGGGAGAGAGAACATCTTGAAGGGCTGGTTTACATGCTTTCAGGAGTGTGTGCTCACACTCAACAGGAACATGGGTGGGGTAAAAGAGTAATTTTAAAAAAAAATATTTTATTTATTCATTTTTAGAGAGAGAGAGAAGGGGGAGGAGCAGAAAGCATCAACTCCCTTATATGCCTTGACCCGGCAAGCCCAAGGTATTGAACCAGAAACTTCAGTGTTCCAGGTCGACGCTTTATCCCACTGCACCACCCACAGGTCAGGTGTAATTTCTGATGTAGTTCTGTTTCTCTGGTGCATCTGGGGAAGATGGCTGTTGGGGATGATACTGGTATAGTTTCTCCATCATGTCACCTCAATGTTTAACTTGAGTTTACTGATGCATTGGTCACAGTAGCAGGCATTTGACCACATGGAATATAAACAGGTAATACTGAAGCAAGAAACTGTAATTGATTTCTAACTTCTATGCCCCTTTTCCTAAGGGCCTTATTGGACGGGAGATTTTTCCATTCTATTTGACAGAATGGAATTAACAGTGAGTTAGCCATATTACTGGATGGAAAAAGTAGCCCCCTGAATCCTGCATGTGTGTAATCTCACCCTGTGTGAACAGGAATGAACTGAGGGTTCATGAAATGCTAGACTAGATTTTTTGCCAGCATCTAGTTCAACACAGTAGTGAACATGATGTCTCTGCCACTGGTGAGATCATTTTGGTACTAATTGTTATTACTTTTGCTATTTTCTTTTTGCAAAGTAATGGATGAATTAATTAAGTAATGTTAATAGAACATTGCATTTTTCTCATTTTAAAGAATTTATCAGAAAGCAAATACTTTTGTCTCAGCCTGAATAGACCAGGTACCTGACATTGTGAAGCCATGTATGGCTGATGGCACCATTGCTTTTGGCACCTGAGAAGATTAAATGGAAGCCAGCACCATGGACTGGGATAGTTACCATCTGGGGTCCCAGTCAACTGTCACTGCCTTTTCACTTTCACGTTTACTTTTACCTGAGGGATTTGTGTTGGAAGCCAGGGATGGACTGTTATTTATAAGTAATGTATGTTTGATTTTAGGATTTTCCCTAATGTTGAATGTGAAAACGGTGTCTTTTTTTTTCTTGACCTTAGGGGCTGCTTGTCAATAGACCCAATCAAGGGACTAGAGGGTTGGTACCAAGGACACTCATGTGTGATGTGGCATTTCCACAAATTGTGAAATCTAAATGATTACATTCTAATAGGTATTATAGTTGGGTTAGTGTTGATAGAATTGATGAATTAAGGTAAAAATTTTTAGGAGAATTGATATGTTTAAAAGCAGCATTATATAAAGTGACTGTTTTATCAGGTTGTTTTAAGGGGATAGAAATTGTTTCTGAATGGGGAACATATCTCTACATTATTATTGTAAAACAGATGACATGTAAATATGCCCTTCATGTGATAGTAATTGGTCATGCTAAATGGGAACTAGAGCGGGTACCTGAGCACAGACAGTGTAATTTAGAATCTGAGTGCTTGAGGGACAGATTCTCATGTCTTAGCCCTTTGTGGAACATAGACTGGAAGCTGGGGAAGAGCCCCTGAGTCTCTCTTAGTGACAACTGGTGGAACTTTGCATGAGATAGATAATGAAATATCAAATGTGAATGTAAGTGCCTGGGAGAGTTCCAGAGTAAAATTTAAATGGTTTATATGGGACAGTGGTACCTGGGGAATTCAAGGAAGACATATAGGAATGGCAGGGAGCCCCTGTCTCTAGGACTAACTCTACTCTGCTGGATTCTATTATTGCTGTACAGTGCCCTGTAAACCACTCTTGACTGACCAACCAAGTGTTGTTTGGCTTGAAAATGGCATATGGAAGTTAATGGAGAGGATCGCATTTGGGAAATTGCAATATTAAGACCAGTGGATTAAAAGACTCTGATTGATGAAACTAAAAATAGTCAGCTCATTGGAGCTGCATTGCAAACTGTTATTTGTAACAGTGATGGAAAAATTTAAAAGTGGAGAAAGAATCTAAGTTGGGTACTTACAGACCTGTCAGCAGTGGTTGGGCTAATGGTTCAAATGGCTATAGGATGCATTGGGAACCTGTGCTGCTAAAGGGATGTCATTATGGGGCCCAGTCTTTTTGAAGTTACTGAAGTTTGAGTGGTCCATTAAAGTCAGACAAGTCGATGCCCATGAGAGCTTTCTGCCAGGTTTGGGAGGTGGTTGGAATTGACAAGCAGGTATTGCAGTGTGCTCTCTTTAATATCCACTTGGGTCTGGGAAACAAGTGGCTATGGGGACATGGCCACAGTACAATTACAGGCTGACTGAAGAGAGTCCTCTTGTATCCTCAGTGGCACAAAATTAAATAAAAAGCCTTCTGTCCACCAGCAAAAGAGACAGACTACAGATGAGCATGTCACAGATTCCTTGGTGGGAACACCCTGATCATAGCCGGCAGGTGAGATTGATGCTCATAGCACTGGGTGACCACACTGGATTTTGGACTGCGCTTAGCACCAATGTGGATGGCTGAGCACCACTTTTTCAGACCAATCTTCACCCTGACAGGCTTATAATGGCAGACAATGAGCAGAGAGATGCTCTTAGTCCTAGTGTGATGGAGAATTAGATCAGACAAGGAAACATTGGTTGTCTATAATGAGAGAGATAAAAGCATAAAGAGCTGGCTTACCCATCTTCAAGAATATATGCTCTTCACCCAACCTGTGGTGGCGCAGTGGATAAAGCATCGACCTGGAAATGCTGAGGTCGCTGGTTCGAAACCCTGGGCTTGCCTGGTCAAGGAACATGGGAATTGATCCTTCTAGCTCCTCCCTTTTCTCTCTCCTCTCTCTCTCTCTGTCTCTCCCTCTCCTCTCTAAAATGAATAAATAAAAATTTTTTTTAAAAGAATATATGCTCACACACAGCAGAAACATGAGTGGGGATAGGTGTGTTCATACCAGAAAGATATGATTCTTTGGTGGATTTGTGGAAGAGAGGATGTGGGGAAGATATTGGTATACTGTTTTTGATCATGTCACCTCAATTTTTTTTATTCTACTGATGCACTGATTATAGTAGCAGTGGTGGGACTAACGGTTAATAAATAGGAATGATACCTAAGCAAGAAACTGGAAATTAGTTTTTAACCTCTTCACTTTTCCTAAGTGTCTGATTGGACAGGGTGTGCCTCAATACATGTGACAAAATAGGATTAACAAGTGAGTTAGCCATATTGCTGGGTAAGAAAAGTAGCCCCCTAAAATGTACATATGTTTAATCTCACCATAGGTAAGGAGGAAGGAACTGAAGGGGAGTCACTTGCTGCACTAGTATTGCTGCCAGTGTGTAGCTCCACACAGTGGTGAACCTGATGTCCCTTAGGTGAAAAGGTTTGGGTATAAATAGAAAGAAGAAAAAAAGTATCTATGGGTTATGGGCTGAATAAATGTGTTATGTAATGAAAAAAATACAATATTACATTTTTGAGGGTTCAGACAAGAGAATTAAAATTTTCCTTAGCCTGGTTATACCAGATGGCTGAAAGGGTGTCACCATGTATAGCTGCTGGCACCCTTTCTTTTGTAACCTGAGAAGATCAAACAGAAGCCTAATGGCTTCACTCTGAGAGCTCTTATTGTATTTGTGTGATGACCAATAATTAATGACTGAGATTCTAGTTACTTGCCAGTATTTATTGATTTTTCTAGTGGGTTTGATGTAAGGGATCTATGTTTTAGCTGGAAGAAGGTAGACTGTGATGATGTAATTTATAAGAACTGGGGATAGAAGGGAGAGAGGAAGAGGTCAGAGAGGGGAAGGAGGGTAAAGTGGGGGGATGAGAAGTGGAAAGTTGGGATTGGAAAGAAGGAGAGGGAGAGAGAAACTGATAAAGAGAAAGATTGGTTACTGATCACCTTCTGTTTGTGCTTTTAGTCTTTTCTGTGGCCCAACCACTCTTCTTGCCCTTCAGGTTCTATGAAACACCCTTAGGTCCTTTCAGTAAAGCTTCCCATAAGTTTAGGCCAGTTTGAGTTGTTTTCAGTTCCTTGTAAATGGATGATTCTTAGGAGAAAAGGGAATCCTAGGATGTGGATATGAGTCTTAGGAAATTTTAGACTTCTCACCAAATTTGAGAATTACTCTTAATAGCCTCTGTGACAAACTGGAATTTGACTTCTGATGAGTACTTCTAGGGATGGAAAGCTCATTATGACCTAAGGGCATCTAAACTATTCTCAAATGATTATCTGTAGTTGTCTGACCTTTCATACATCATCCAATTGTTCTTTGATTTGCTTTATACCTAGATTCTTTACCAATTTGATTGGTTCTCTCTGGACAATTTGCTGTATCAAGCAATGTTCTTCTAGAATATTGTCCCTGAATTTAGCAGAATGTTCCAGTTGTGCTCAGCAGTAGCAGTGTTGAATTTAATAATTTGAGCAGTATTTTTGTCATTTAGCTATGCTAAAATTACATAATCTTATCACATTTTGGTGATAGTCCAAGGTTCTTAGTTATCATTGAGGGACATTTTAACTTTGTAGTGGTAGAATTCACCAAAGAAGGATTAATTTTTAACAGTATTGGTTGGTAACAGAAAAAAATACTTAACTAGTTTTTTAGTGAGCTATCATTTAGTAGGCTTTGGTAAACTCTGTTTTAGTAGGTAAGTCAAAATTGGTATTATGTCATTCTTAGTGAACCTTGTACATAGCTCTGGTATAGCTAAAGAAAATAAACTTTGAAAGGGTCCATAAGTTGTTTCAGTATTGCCTTGGTCCATTAAACTCCTGCCATTGTCTTTTCTGATGTACTATTATTTATATGTTTTATTTTAACATTTTTATTATCAAGTAAGTCTTGTTAAAAACATCACTTTGAGCCCTAGCCATTTGGCTCAGTGGTAGAGTGTTGGTCCAGGGTGTGGATGTCCCTGGTTCGATTCCCAATCAGGGCACACAGGAGAAGAATCCATCTGCTTCTCCACCTTTTTCCTTTATTTTTTAATTTTAATTTTTATTTTATTTATTCATTTTTAGAAAGGAGAGAGAGAGAGAAAAAGAGAGAGAGAGAGATGGGGGAGGAGCTGGAAGCATCAACTCCCATATGTGCCTTGACCAGGCAAGCCCAGTGTTTTGAACTGGCGACCTCAGCATTTCCAGGTCAATGCTTTATCCACTGTGCCACCACAGGTCAGGCCCCACCCTTTCCTTTTTATCTCTCTCTCTTCCCTTCCTACAGCCATGGCTCGATTGGAGTGAATTGGCCTTGGATGCTGAGGATGGCTTCATGGCCTCTGGCACAGGTGCTAAAAAAATGGCTCAGTTGCTGAGCAACAGAACAACAGCCCCAAATGGACAGAGCATTGCACCCTAGTGGGCTTGCTAGGTGGATCCCAGTCAAGGGGAATGCAGGAGTCTTTCTCTCTGCCTCCCTTCTTCTCACTAAAATAAAAAATAAAAAAAATTTAAAAATGCATCATTTTGATTTTGGCATTAGCCTGTCAGGACTGGGGCATCAAGGAGTAGTTTCTTCTTCCCTTCCTCCCTCTCCCCCTTTCTCCTTCCCTGCCCTTCTTTCTCCTTCCCTCCTTCCCTTTCCCCTTCCTTCCTTCCTTCCTCCTTCCTCCTTCCTTCCTTTCTTCTTTCCTCCCTCCCTCCCCCCTCCCTCTCTCCCTCCCACCTTTCCTTCCTTTCTTCCTTCCTTCCTAGTTCAAATTAGAACATACCTTCCAGATTTTTTACAACATGCTCATTGTCACTCCTCCCTCCAGTGGCTCACCTTCACCCTCTGGTTTGTCCAATGGTTATACCCTCTATCCTCTGGAATTTTTCATCTTTGCATTTTAATTGACAAAATAATCCCATTCATTTTTTAAATTTTTATTTAGAAAATTAACTTTAACAGGGTGACACTGAACAATAAGAGCACATAGCTTTTGGGTGAACATTTCTATCTCATTTGTACTGTTGATTATGTTATATACCCATCACCCAAAGTCAAATCATTTTTTGTCACCTTATATTTGTCCTTCTTTACATCCTTCCCTTTGCCCCTTCCACCCTCTCATTCACTCAAGTCCCCTTACTCCTCCCCCACATTCTGTTCCCCCTGGTAACCACTTCACTTTTATCTAAGTCCATAAGTCTCAGTTTTATATCCCATGTATGAAATCATACAGTTCTTAGCTTTTTATAATTTACTTATTTCATTTAGTATAATGTTCTCAAGGTCCATCCACATTGTTGTAAATGTCACTCTGTCAATCATTTCTTATGGCTGAGTAGTATTCCATTGTATATATGCACCACATCTTCTTTATTCAGTCCTCTATCAAAGGTCACTTTGGTTGTTTCCGTGTCTTGGCCACTGTGAATAATGCTGTGATGAACATGGGGGTACATGTGTCTTTACCTACCAATGTTTTTGAA